>NC_041350.1:2113668-2143668 GCF_004354835.1 Perca flavescens | reverse complement strand
ATACAGCATGGGTAATGCTGAGGCAGTGGAGTCATTGAGACAGTCGGCTGCTCTTGCATTGCCGGGTTAGGGAAGTCATGTAGCCATGCAGCAGCTATTCTGTGGAAGGTAGAAATAAAAAGTACATAAGCACAGTACTTGACTAAATGTATTTTTACACTTGTAATTTGATATACTTATGTTCATGCTTAATAGTAAGTGGATAAATAACAAAGACAGTATTGATGCCATTATTGCAGGTGCAAAATGCAGTGATTGGTGGAGAGACAGGGCTTGCATGTACAGATGAGCAGCGCAGGCTGAATGCAGGGACATCAAAGAACCTTGAGCCTAAACGTCTGAGTCAGATAAACTTCAAGCACCACAAGGCAGAACAGCAATACAGTGTTAACTGTAGGGCTGTAGCCAGTCAACCACTCCCACATACACCACATCATGTCTCACACAAAGACTTCAGAGACAGTGTGGACAAAGCCGCCATCCAACCACTTTTTGTCCTGAAGAACAATTTACTTAGGAAGTGTTATAGTGCCTCACCATCAGCAGAAAACCCTAGCACTAGTTACAGTGCAGTTGATGACGAGATTCTTCAGCCACATCAGACACACAATTATGAGCTTAGCTGTAACTCATGCAAGGCATTCTACCAGGCATACATGGAAATTAGTGATGCCCAAGCAGCTCAATTAGAATTAGAAACAAGAGAGCAAAGTGCCTCTGATTTGTGGCACAATTGTAGAAAAATCAGACTTACAGCAAGTTCTGCCAAAAAGGTTCCCGTCCATGCAACCACAAGCAGTGACAAATTTCTATGTGAGCACATATACCCCTCATTTCGTGGTAACTATGCGACTAACTATGGTAAAGCAAACGAACGTAGAGCTTGCCAAGAGCTGAAAGAAGAGGGTATGAGCATAACCCACAGGGGCACTGTTGTAAGTGTCCAAGAACCATGGCTCTCTGCCAGTCCTGATGGGGTCATTGACTCATGTGTGCTACTGGAAGTAAAATGTCCAGTGCCAACCCAGCCCTCACTCACTGAACAGCTTACTCAGAAATGCAGTGATGTCAAACTAGTAGATGGAGGGCTGCAGTTGCAGAAAACTGGCAGTAGGGGATATTACATGTAAATACAGCTTACAATGTTTTGCACAGGTCTAAAATCTGCTACACTTTTGATCTGGACACCCAAAGAGCATGTGTCCTTTACAGTGCAATATGATGAGGCATTTGTGAGGGAGCAAGTCAAGCGATTGAGAGGTTTTTATTTCTCACGTATGCTACCTCGGCTTGTAGATGAATATGCTGCAGGACGGTTTAAGCTAAATAAAAGATACATTGAGGTAATGGACAAGGTTCAGTGAACATCTACATGCGGCATGACCATAAATGTGTGCCATACATTAAGAGAATCTGAGTGAAAATTGGGTTACCTTTAGACTGTGTAAAGCAAATATTCTTACAGTGTTAAGCAAAAACATGCTGCCAGTCTTAAGATATGCAATATGATTCCAACCATATATTTTCCTATAAAAAGAAAAGCATTCACGTCATATTTGAAAAGTTGATAACATGAAATGTTGTAAATAGTTTAATATATACATAATACCAGTTTGTATTATGTAGAAAAATGCATACATATTCACATTCTGTGCAACACAACAAATGTTCACATACACTCGTTTTGTAGACATCAGTGTTTTAGCCATTATGGCACCATTTCATTTGACATTCCTGTAAATATGGTATATACATGGATCACATATTAAATTATTAAGCTTCGTTAGGCCTATATACAGATCAGTCTCAGGTTGACACTTGTAGTTCTGAAAGTTGCACAAGTTAAAGGTAATGTTCATGTATGTTTAATGTAGGACTTAGTTTGAGGTTGTTATTGCATTTCAGAAAATGTATTCTTTAAAAACAATGTAATATAGCACTTAAATGCACTTAATGTTTAATTTGTGAGCGATATTGTAAGCAATGTAGGCAACAAAAATGTTGCTATTTCCAAAAATTAAACCAAACTAGCTCTTCAATAAAACAAAAGTATTTCTCATACACTTCCCTAACGACACAGTTAGCCGGACTAGCTTTCTCCTTTTCTTCGGAGGTGGTCGGTCGTAGCCCAGATAAAGCTCCGGATCAGGGTGCAGTTCTGTTGGCTTTTTTTTTTAAGAAATGGAACGAGCAAACATACACTCTCTTTGGAGGATGCTTTAGTTTCAAAGCTGCAAACCACGCTGTTTTGCGTTCCTCATTCCTTGGCATGGAGTGCAAATCATAGGGCGCTGGACACGGACAATTTCTTCGAAGTTGCTGATGTTCAAAGCAAGACGTTTCCGACAAACTCTTCAATTTTGTTGAATTGTTATGGCAACCAACAACGGCACAAGTTGAACCTGAGCTCATGTTGACAAGACTTAAATTCAACTAATTATAATCAATGTAATGCTGCCTTCTCTGTCGATATAATGGTACGCTAGCAACTTAGCTAGAGAGTAGAGGTTAGCCGCTGAACAGGAAACACATAACCGGAAAGCGGAAGTAGGTCAGCACCCATTGGTTGCTGGAGAAACAAGTGGATATGTGTTGGTTAGTTTCTCTGCTTGACAATCACATTTTGCACCAATAAAACTGAAGTGAGATGAACAAACAGAGAAATGTATCTTTTTAGATAAAACAGATGTTGACAAAATTGTCCTTTCGGGACATCATTTGAAATTGGGAAAAATCTGAAGTTGGAAAAAAGGTAATACATAGCAATATATATCGCAGAATATTGCAATATCTTTAAAATCGCAATAATATCGTATCGTGACGTAAGTATCGGGATGATGTCGTATCGTGAGGCCTCTGGTGATTCCCACCCCTACTCGTCAAGTCGTCTGAACTCAGAGTTCACTTTCAAAGATGGCTACGTCGTGCATCACACGTAGTAAACATTGTGGTTTTCTACAATTTTAAACACTTTTGTCGTTGTTGTAACCAAATGAAGATGTGGTACACATATTGCTGTATACTGCTACCTATAGACATGTCTCTACAGTCTTATTAGGAGTTAAACATAGTGCTGTATACTGCTACCTATAGACATGTCTCTACAGTCTTATTAGGAGTTAAACATAGTGCTGTATACTGCTACCTATAGACATGTCTCTACAGTCTTATTAGGAGTTAAACATAGTGCTGTATACTGCTACCTATAGACATGTCTCTACAGTCTTATTAGGAGTTATATGACAACAATGGCTTTAAGCCGAGTCTGGAGCAGAAAGCAGAGCAGTAGCCTAACGTTAACGTTAATCAAAATGTAATTTTCATGTATCAAACTGTGAGATATATTTGTGTAATATGTCAATAACTGGGTGAATAGAATCTTAAATGTTACTAAAAATGTTACAAAAATCCATCTTTTCTCCGACTCGTAGTATCGTTTGACAAAAAGAACGCAACAACCCTGCAGGTTATTCGTTTTTCTACACGGATGTGACGTCACACTCAAGCTACTAGTCGCGATTACGAGACTAAAAGAACGCACCATAAGTAGTCATTGTCCTCCCAGACTAACGGCTAACCGTTAGCCCCCTAGGCCCTTCGTTTCAACCAAGGTGGTAAGCTTCGCTTCAGAACTCAAACCTCCTATGGCGCCATTTTGATGCTACCAAGCCATCACCTCCCGTTAGCATCCCATTGACTCCCATTAATTTTGACGTCAGCGAATAACTTTAAATCTGAAGCGTTTAAAGACTCTATTTGTCCGTTGTTTATTTCTAAAGAAACACGACAATGTATAAAAGGCTCCATTACCTTGTAGCTCACGTTATGGCTCCGTAGCAGACGATTTTATAAAAATAGGCTAACGATTGGGTCATAACCACGAGACTTACTGTCACACAGTAGAGGAATTACCGTATAGTACAGGAGAAGCTCACAGGCAGTTTGGACTTCCATTATCTGTTTAGGTTTAATTACTAATGTTAACTAGCATGTTAGTGATCAGTAATTACTAATGTTAACTAGCATGTTAGTGATCAGTAATTAGCCTGTGTCTATGTTATCTCCTTACATATACCTACACTCTCCGTCTCTGTGAGATTGGGAATGATTGAGATTTCTCTCTCACAGCTACCAGAAGACTTCACACTTTCAGACACGTTGCTCACGTCACATCTACGTCTTCAAGCTCAGTTGGAGGCTGCTCAGTAACACTCAGCCAGCACCGGGAAAGAGACTTCTAATCAGGGTTCAAAGTTAACACCGTTTAACAGCCAAATGCTGGTGAAATATGCAAGTGGCTGGTAGATTTTCTTCACTCACCAGCCAAAAAACCCAATGGTAATCTATTGAGTGGATGGTAATATTTGAACATTCATTAGCCCTTTGGCTGGTAGACGAAAAAGTTAATTTTGAAGCCTGCTTCTAATATCCTTCACTGTTCTCCGTCCAGAGACACGGGATCCGGTGCTCCAGTTTATATATAATGTCTATGGTTTCGGCTAGTGACGTAGAAAGCTGTGCAGATGTTGACCATCTCACCCGGAGACTGAAGGCAGGACACATTCAGAAACCAGATCTCACTCAGAACACCATGGATGGGTTTATTTCAAAGTTTGTATGCGTGTGGAAGCACCAGAGACACAAAATAACACCCCACATCCCAGAAAAAGTGTTGGGCACTTTAAATGTGGATTTATAGGATTATATGAATACAGTGCTGTCATGGCAATCAAGCGGTATATTTAACTACCTAATGTCCCTCTCCAAAATCACTTCAGAAGAGTGATGTTAGTCACAGCACTTACTTGCTTTGGTTTTTGTAAAAGCATTTAAAGTTCAAGAGTGTTCTCACATGAGAAAAGTTCCTTCTTTCTTTTTATATTCTACGTAGAGGCACTCTCCTACAATCTCACCCCACGCAGTAGTCCAGAATGATTTATTATTTCCAAATAAAGCTATTTATGTCATTTTGAAAAAGATTAGTCTTTTTCCCAGACTGATTTCTTGAAGTGGTGTTATGTACGACACGCCAATTCGTAGTTTCGTACGCCATTATTGGCGTGTTATCAAGACGCATACCGGCTTTGTAGCGTGTTTATCAGCGCGTATTTGGTCTCTGTTGACTTACATTACCTTGCGATTGCGTTTGAATTGATGCCATAGCGAGTAGTATTTTAAGGCCGAAATTCTGTGTAGGGAGGATGGGTCAAACAACAGGACTTTCCCCCTGGAGACCGGGGATCGGGTCCCACGTGTCACTAGCCTAGAAATCTAGAAGATCCGTAGTGGCAGCAAATTTATTTTGCAGCCAGGGTCAGTCTAGGCACTCTCTATTGACTTGCGAGCTGGAAAAAACAAATTTTGGTCAGGCCAATCACATCGTGTATAGAGCTTTGGGGGGCGGGGCTTATGGCTGCTGCTGCTGCTGGTGAACAGCGATCTTCTGGAAGACTTGGAGTTCAGCTTTTCTTTGAGAAAATAACAAAGAACAGCACAGAAATCATTCTTAAAAAAGGGAAGATGTCTTCGGAGTTTTGCCGACCGGATACGGCAAAAGTTTAATCTATCAACTAGCTTCGTTGCCTCTGATTGGTTGTAGCGCTATCCTATTGGTGCAGGGGGAATTTTAAAGACAACCGTTTATCCCGCCCCTCGGATTGAGCTCCGTCAATGGTGAGTTCACAGACCTCAATATCTGGATGTGGGGCTAGCTTGTCACGTTTCCTAAAGCCAACCGTAGCTTTCTTCTCACAATAAAATAGTATGTTTACGTCCGCTGTATACAGCGTAGGCATAGACGCCGATAGCTCAAAATACGTACAGATAAGGCCGGCTACACACTGGCTGCGTGGCGTGTCAGTTTATATTTGGGCTCCCGTGGTGACAGGTTAGAGGCGTCTCAGGCGAGGCTCGAGCCTCGCCGAAAACGCGTGCATGCTAGAAATAGAACCGACGCCTATTTTTCACGCGACACGCAAGCGTGTTGGAAGAGTTTCCAGGAAAAATAGAATAGGAAAAGATGTCATTTATTAATATCTATTCGTGTCTAAATGACATGTAGACACAACTAGATATTAACCCTTGTGTTGTCTTTCCCTTGAATGTTTTTTTTGTTGTCCCTTTTGTTGACGTTTTGTCACTTTTTCAACGTTTTAGCTGCTTTTTCCAAAGTTTATGACGCTTACCTCCGGTGTTTTTGAAGTTTTTTTCATAGTTTTTGTCACTTTTTCCAATATTAATTACACTTTTGCCCCCAATGTTTTGTTTTGACATTTTTTGACCTCCCATATTTCTGATATAAAAAAAAAAAAAAACTTGGAAACTGGTCAAATTTGACCCCAGGACAACATGATATATAAATGTAATTTAAAAAAAAAATTAATTTTATAAAATGTCACCTGTCAATCCAGAAGGAAATATTCCGGAGCCTATTTTGCCGTCAATACTGCCGACGTTGTCTTTGCTGTAATCAGATCAGTATATATTTATGTTTATGGGAAACATCCATGTGTCCAGACAAGGCTAGCAGCGGTGCGTCAGACACCTTTCTGGTGGGGAAAGATGTAGAAAACACCACGCAGCTGACACGCAGGCAGTGTGTAACCGGCTGGCGTGTATGTTTACGCAAAGTCATGATGTCATGATCATGAGCAGAACAGCTGGTCTCCAATCTTCACCCTTCCTCTGGGTTATTTAGCACCGATATGGTGAAATCATTCCAGAATAAACTTGGAGGGCTGCACAGCTAGACTAGACTAGACTGCTCTAAGGACCCAGGGTTCGGTGGGTTATCCCCTCGATTTTTACGAGATGCCGCTGCCCAAATTGCCCCTCACATCGCCCATATTTTTAACCCGTCTGTTGAATCTGGTGTTCTCCCCAATGACCTCAAGAGGGCCAAGGTAGTACCCCTTTTTTAAAAAAGGGAGACAGCCACGATCCTGGTAACTACAGACTAGTCTCTAGTTTGTGCAAAGTCTCAGAAATATTTGAAAAGTTGGTCAATGAGCAATTCAATGAATACATGAATAAAAAAAACGTCATGTTTGAATTCCAATCCGGATTCAGGAAGTCCCATTCTACTGAATCATGCCTACTCTATTTACCAGACATCATACGCAAGGAAATAGATCATGGAAATCTCTGCGGAATGGTGTTCAAAAGGCATTTGATAATCGTGACAGACAGCAGACAGCTTCACCTGTAGGGGGTTTAGGTCTTACCTATTGGTGGTCTTAGGGGGGGATGCTGTCTGATCCCTACAGAGATAGACCTTATGAAAACCTCCTAAGCGCTCATATTATGCTTTTTGGCTCCCCCCCCCTTCCTTTATTGTGTTTATATATATATCTATATATATATATATATATATATCTATATATCTATATATCTATATCTATCTATATCTATATATATCTATATATATATATCTATATCTTTGTTGTGCACGTTATAGGTTTACGAAGTGAAAAAGCCCAAAGTCCCCCCCAAAGGGACTTACCATCTCCAACAGAAAACACTGTTCACCAACTGCTCCAAACAGCTCTATTGTAGTCCAGCCTTTACTTCAGAGACCAACGTGGTCACTTTGTAACACGTTATAATGCTCGCCTAGCTGCTAGCATGGCACGCCCTCATACTCTGCTTCTGACTGGCTAGTAGTCCTTACCTAGGTACTGTCAGGGTACACCCTCATACTCCGCTTCTGAATGGCTAGTAGTACTTATGTGGGTGTCTGTGTGTGTGCGTCTGAATATCGGTGTGTGTATTCGTGTATGTGGCGTTTTCACACAGAAAGACGAGCGGAGCATCATCTTCTGTACAGGTACACCATTTAATAGTTATTATAGACATTTTATATACATTTCAACAGTTGTATTCTGCTATGTGGTACAATCTTTAAAATCTGCTGTTCCATAGTTTGTAAATCAAAAAAAAAAAAAAAAAAAACTTACAAAACTCATCAAACTGATCAGAACTTTTTTTTTTCTCCATTTTTCTGGAAGACTAGAAAAAATACTTTTATTGTATTAATCATGCAATTACACAAACCAAAAAAAACAGAGTCTTTAGTTACACAGTAAGTTGTAGCGCGTGTGGGTGAAAAGAAAAATAAAGATTTGTGATCAATCAGGAGACGCTCGCGTTACTAATCCCTTCAGCTTTAAAAAATAAAACATTAAATTAAAAACAAACCATGAAATAAAACTCCCCGTGTGTGTGTGTGTCGGGGGATGTTCAGCCAATCAGGTGGCAGCTTTTGTTATTAAAAAAAAAAAAAATGAGGCGTCTGATTGGACAGTTTCTCCTTAAAACTTAAAACTGCTTCTCTGTTCCTTAGAAGATAAGGACGAGACTTTTAAAAAAAAAAAAAAAACACACACACACACAATGATATAAATAACTTTACTCCCGTTTGCTGACGCGGCGATGAAGAGAAGTCAAATGTTCTCGACGTGAAGAGAAAACACACAGTGATATGAAGAAGAGGAAGAGGAGGAAGAAGAGGAACTTGCAGCAACGTCTTTGGTGTACAGCGACTACGTTTACATGCACACAATATTCCTCAAAGGCTCCATCTCCACCGCTACTGTTTGGTTTTTAAGCGTTAAGTTTTGAGCCAAAAGTGATCTCTGTGCACCAAGTAGAAGAACTTATCTCTGTTTAAACTGAATGAGAGCATGGGGAATGAGAAGGGGTGATGCCAGAGCAGGGGGAATGAGAGAGGGAAACATCAGAGCAGGGGGAATGAGAGGGAGAAACACCAGAGCAGGGGGAATGAGAGGGGGAACGTAGAAGGAGATATTCCTTTTTAAGATATTTGCTTCATACGGGATCAGGAATATGCTGTTTACATGACTTATCAAATTTGTGATAATCATGGAATATTAGTGTGCATGTAAACGTAGTCAGTGAGACTGTGACGCGTTCAGGTACCAGTCTGTAAAGCCAAATACTTTCTGGTTATTTAGCAGAAGTGTTTGTTGTGTAATTAATGTTTTAATGTTTTTATATAAATAAAATCTAATAAACAGGACAGACAAACGGCCGAGTCTCAACTCTCCTCAGAGACTCCTCCCCCTCTCCTTTCCTTCCTACGTCTCCTTTCCTTTCAAACATGACGTGAAACCTCCGCCTGAGACGGAGGGTGTGATGGCAGGACTGGACGGGTGAGCGAGGACCCAGAATCCTCAGCGGTGCCGCTAACGAGACGTTTTCCACGTTTATAAAAACGATTATAAAAACTAGATTTATTTTACACAAACAGAAAAACGTCCTTACGCAACTACAGCCTGAATCCTTCGCTCTGTGTGGGTGGAACGCAGGGCTCTGATTGGCCCGCCAGGTAGGGGGGGGGGGGTGGGGGTGAGGGCTGACTGAGACACATCAACCAATCCTACGTTCCCGTTCGGGACAGCCGTCCAATCGCCTCGCACCTCGTCAGAGACGCAAACAGGAGCTCTGGTCTTTTAACCCGAAACGGTCAAGTTTTATCTTCTTAAAAACATCGTAAAAAAGTCACAATCTGAAGCTTTCCTTCAGATTTTTAAGATTAAAAAAAAAAAAAAAACGTAAAATACAACAAAACCTCAACGGGTTAAAAGATCAAACGTTGTGTTCCTTCGTTGGATCGGAGTCTCCTCTGTGATGCGTTCAAGGAGAAATCCCCCCTCAAGATGTTTTGGGTTTACGTAAACCCAACCCAGGGTTTTTTTTTACGTTAACGTAAAAACCAGGGCTGCACCGAGTCCAGGATTCGGCTGAATATTTGGGCTTTTTGACGGGGTTCTGGTTTCTGCTGAACTTTAGAATTTCTTCCCAGTGAACCGAACCCTACGCTTGCACTCGGCGCGCTACAGGCGCCGTTGATTACGGGAAGGTGTTTACGTAGGTGGAGCATTCAATGCAGTAGGCTGTGAGGAAGTGGACATGGATCAGGTTCAATGCAGTAGGCTGTGAGGAAGTGGACATGGATCTGGTTCAATGCAGTAGGCTGTGAGGAAGTGGACATGGATCAGGTTCAATGCAGTAGGCTGTGAGGAAGTGGACATGGATCTGGTTCAATGCAGTAGGCTGTGAGGAAGTGGACATGGATCTGGTTCAATGCAGTAGGCTGTGAGGAAGTGGACATGGATTCTGGTTTGACGGCACGAGGGCTCATATTCATCAACGAGAACTAATGAAGCGCTGCAGCCAGACTGAAATAAAATGAGAACATTTCCTCCGGTTGGAATAAAGACGATGCAGTGAAAGGTCCTTTCTTACATCCCTTGTTTCCCGTCCGCTCGCTTTCACATTAAAACTAAAAATATCCGGCTACACCGTGTGTGTGTGTCTGGTGACGGAATGAACACTGAGCAGTTTCCTGTGTTGTAGGATTCCTGGCTGTGCCGTTCACCGAGGGACATTTTTGGCATTTGGTTTCCAAGCCGTCTTTGGTAGTTGCTGCGCGTGAGATTGGTTCACCTTAACCAGAGGATGACGGACTCGGCCGAACCACCCAAAAAAATAAAATCTGGATTCGGTGCATCCCTAGTGAAAATGCACATTCAACTTTTTACTTTCAGCGAAACTTCCCTTCCGGCAATCGCTACTGCTTTCTAAGGCCGGCTACACACTGGCTGCGTGGTGTTTTCTATGTCTTTACACATCAGAAAGGTGCTAGCCTTGTCTGGACACATGGATGTTTCCCATAAACATAAATATATACTGATCTCATTACAGCAAAGACAATGTTGGCAGTTTTGACGGTGAAATAGGCTCCAGAATATTTCCTTCTGGATTGACAGGTGACATATTAGAAAATCAATTTGTTGTTCAATTACATTTATATATCTGCAATTATATCAAAACCTCGAGACTCTCAAACATCAACATGTCATTTATTAATATGTATGTGTGTCTAAATGACATATAGTACAGGCCAAAAGTTTGGACACACCTCATTCAATGTATTTCTTTATTTTCATGACAATATTTACATTGTAGATTCTCACTGAAGGCATCAAAACTATGAATGAACACATATGGAATTATGTACTTAACAAAAAAGTGTGAAATAACTGAAAACATGTCTTATATTTTAGATTCTTCAAAGTAGCCACCCTTTGCTTTTTTATTAATAAGGGAAATAATTCCACTAATGAACCCTGACAAAGCACACCTGTGAAGGTAAAACCATTTCAGGTGACTACCTCATGAAGCTCATTGAGAGAACACCAAGGGTTTGCAGAGCTATCAAAAAAAGTAAAGGGGGGCTACTTTGAAGAATCTAAAATATAAGACATGTTTTCAGTTATTTCACACTTTTTTGTTAAGTACATAATTCCATATGTGTTCATTCATAGTTTTGATGCCTTCAGTGAGAATCTACAATGTAAATAGTCATGAAAATAAAAAGGAAACACATTGAATGAGAAGGTGTGTCCAAACTTTTGGCCTGTACTGTATAAACATCTTTTCCAGTTCCATTTTACCTGGAAACGCTTCCAACACGCTGGCGTGTCGCGTGAAAAATAAGCGTCGGTTCTATTTCTAGCGTGCACGTGTTTTCGCCGCTGCATGTGCGTGTGCACGCTCTAACCTGTTACCATGGGAGCCCAAATATAAACACTCTCACCACGCAGCCAGCGTGCAGGAGGCCTCATGTTCCAACAAAGTGTTTTCAGAAAGAAATCAACCGAATGGCAGCGATCGGTGACGTAATGCTGCGTTCAGGAGACGTAGTACGAACTCGTTCCAGATTTGAGATTTCAGACGGCCGCGAGGGCTCGCATTCAGCAACGAGAACTAACGAAGTGCTGCAGCCAGGATGAAATAAAATGAGAACATTTCCCCCGATTGGAATAAAGACGACGTACCAAAAGTCCTTTCTTACATCCCTCGTTTCCTGTCTGCTCGCTTTCACATTAAAACTGAAAAAAAAAAAAAAAAAAAAAAAAAAAAAACGCCCTAAAATTACTGGAACCTGACATCAGGCACCAACCGTCGGATCACTTAGAGAGAAAAGATGGGACTCTTAATATGGAGGTGCTCTGTGATTCTGAGGGAGCGTTTTGGGGGGGGGGGGGATTTCTCCTTGAAGTTGGTCCTCGGCTTCCCACTGATCAGGAGGTCAGAGGTTAAGGCTACAAGGGACGCAGCTACGGCGACGGCAGTCAAGTTCAGGCACCAAAAAACCTTTTTAAGTTTAGGAAAAAGATCGCGGTTTAGATTAAAATACTCCCTGGGAACAAACACACGTTTCCATGCGTGAAAGTCTTGAAATTATATAATTTTTATTAGCCTAGAAAGTGCGAGATTTAGCATAACTTTGCGTAACTTCCGGCCGTAGCTGTATCCCCTTCTAGCTACAACCGAGGTCAGACGAGCGGTAACACGATGGGAGAGGGGGGGCGAGGGGGGGGGCTTCATGTAGTGTCATCACGACTCATCGCAGGACAGGTGAGCCGCTCCGTGTCGACCTGCAGGCTTCAAAATAAACAACGTTTCTGCTGCTGAATGTCTCTCGGAGGGAGACGACATCTCTTAACTTAAAGTGTGTGTTTGTGTGTGTGTTCGTGTTTGTGTGTATGTGTTAGTGTGTGTGTGTTCGTGTGTGTGTGTTCATGTGTGTGTATGTGTGCGTTTGTTCACCTCCAGTCTTTCATTAATATATAATCTGAGTTCAGAGATCTGAACGGACCTGAATACTGTGTGTGAACAAACGAGCCTCTCCCCGTTTGTCTGTGTGTCTCTCGCTTTGCCCCCCCCCCTCCCTCTCCCTCTTCTTCTTCTTCTTCTTCTTCTAGACGTAGACCCTTGCGAGCGCGTCGGCGCCGGCCGAGGCGATGTAGGCCTTGGAGGGGTGGAAGGCCACGTCGTAGATGGCCTCCTCGCTCTTCTTCCGGTGAGCGGTGATCTCCTGAACGCACGTCTTACTGTCCAGGTTCCACAGCCGCAGGGAGCAGTCATGACCTGGGGAGGGAGGGAGGGAGGGAAGGGTAGGGGAGGGGAGGAAAAGAGAAGAGGAGGAAGAGAAGAGGAGGAAGAGAAGAGGATGAGGAGAAGGAAGAGAAGAAAAGGGGACAAAGAGGAAGAAGAGAAGAGAAGGGGACGAGGAGAAGAGAAGGAAGAGGAGGGAGAGAAGAGGACGAGGAGAAGAGAAGGAAGAGGAAGAAGAGGATGAAGAGAAGAGAAAGGGAGGAAAAGAGAAGAGAAGGAAGAGGAGGAAAAGAAGGAAGAGAAGAGGACGAGAAGAGAAGGAAGAGAAGAACGAGAAGAGAAGGGGAGGAAGAGAAGAAAGGGAAGAGAAGGAAGAGAAGAAAGAAAAGAGGAGAGGAAGAGAAGAGAAGGAAGAGTAGGGGAAGAAGAGAAGGGGAGGAAGAGAAGAAAGAAGAGAAGGAAGAGAAGAAAGAAAAGAGGAGAGGAAGAGAAGGAAGAGTAGGGGAAGAAGAGAAGGAGAGGAAGAGAAGAGGAGGAAGAAAGAGAAGAGAAGGGGAGGAAGAGAAGGAAAAAGAAAGGAAGAGGTAGAGAAGGGGGAAGACAGGAACAATATGGAGGAGGAGCAGGAAGGGAAGAAGGAAAGAAAAAGAAGGGGAACAATGGGCAGGAAGGAAAGGAAAGAAGGAAAGGAAGAGGGGGAACCAGAAAGGAGGTTGAGGACAAAGACGGAGAGGAGAAAAGAGGAAGAAAAGGAATAATTATAAGAAGGAATATTTGAAGAATATTCAAGAATATTCGAACATTTCATTAATAAAAGTCTGTGTAAAACAGTTTCCTGTGTGTGCGTGCGTGTGTGTGTGTGTGAAGCAGCTTCCTGTCTGTGTGCCTGCATGTCAATGTGTGTAGCTTTCTGTGTGTGTGTGTGTGTGTGTGTGTGTGTGTGTGTGTGTGTGTGTGTGTGTGCTTCCTCTGTCTGTGTGTGTGTGTGAGCTTCCTCTGTCTGTGTGTGTGTGTGTGAGCTTCGTCTGTGTGTGTGTGTGTGAGCTTCCTCTGTCTGTGTGTGTGTGAGCTTCCTCTGTCTGTGTGTGTGTGAGCTTCCTCTGTCTGTGTGTGTGTGAGCTTCCTCTGTCTGTGTGTGTGTGTGAGCTTCCTCTGTCTGTGTGTGTGTGTGTGTGTGTGTGAGCTTCTTCTGTCTATCTGTGTGTTGTGTGTGTGTGTGTGTGTGTGTGTGTGTGTGTGTGTGTGTGTGTGTGCTTCTTCTGTCTATCTGTGTGTTGTGTGTGTGTGTGTGTGAGCTTCCTCTGTCTGTGTGTGTGTGTGTGAGCTTCTTCTGTCTGTGTGTTGTGTGTGTGTGTGTGTGTGTGTGTGTGTGTGAGCTTCCTCTGTCTGTGTGTGTGTGTGTGTGTGTGTGCATGTGTCCTTACTTCCAGACATCAGGTAGATGCCGTTAGGATCCACAGCTAGACTAGTCACTGCGTCCAGGTGAGCCACCATGGCATGGATCACTTTACCTGCACACAAACATCATTATTATTATTATTATTATTATTATTATATTTTTTCAAATTCGCCGCACTTTCGCCACAAATTTCCGCTCAAAATATGCGCGGCTTGCATGATTTCATAATCCCCGGATTTTTGTTGCAAAAAAAGTCCCATAATATATCTCAGCAGAAAGTTGAAAAATGTTGCGTTTACTTCACACAAGAGCAGCCATTTAGCCCCTGTTGCCATGGGAACGTTATGAAGTGACGTCATTACGTGACGTTAACATCATCGAAAAGCAGGGTGTTGGGGGGAAATCACATTTTTTTCTCTTTTTCACCAAATAGTTTTTGCAAGTTCCCGCAATTTCATCGCATAAAATTGCATAAATATACATAGCATACTTGATCGCATTTTTTAAGAAAACGTGCCGCATAATCAAGGATTTTTGACCCCGCAACAATCACAAAAAAACTCAGCATTTTTCTGGAAGGACTGATTTCCTCGTTTCCTCTCTCCTCGCAGGAGTTCATCTCCCGTGCCTCCTCGGTGGGACGGACTAGGACACGAGGAAGGGAAGCAAGTGAAGGAAACGGGAATGCAGTTAAACTACCTGGGATCTACCTACAGAGGAGACTAGCTGCACTCTGAGACACCATGGACACTGTCTTGACTTAATGCTGCTTTCAGGTGCACCTCGTCAGCTCACGGTGCATTCAATGTTGTTGTAAAATACTCCTCTGTCATCCAGTGGTGCTTCTTTTTCGGGGAAATAAGTTATTGTTATTACATAACTCGTTCAAATTATGACCACGTGGCCAATCTGGTTTCAGCAGCGGACAGCCAACCCTAGACGACAGACAGACAGACGGAGAGAAAGACTGACCTGACTTGTTGTCGTAGAACTTGATCTGTCTGTCTTCGTGGGCGGTGACGGTGACGGGCAGCGTGGGATGACTGACCACTTTGTTGATGTGGTTTGACCCGGGGAGGGCTGAGAGGAGAAAGACAAATTAAAAGAGAGGAAAAACAGGAAAAGAACAAGAGAGGAAATACAATGGAGGACACAAACTGCACACATTACTACACATTTTGGTTCAGTGTGTGCCTGTGTGTGTGTGTGTGTATGTATGCATGTGTGTATCTATCTGTCTGTCTCTGTCTGTATGTGTGGGTGTGTGTGTGTGTGTATCTGTCTGTGTGTGTATATCTGTCTGTCTATCTGTATGCATGAATGTGTGTGTGTCTGTATGTGTGTGTATATCTATCTGTATGTGTGTGTGTGTGTGTGCGTTTATCTGTATGTGCATGTTCTGTGTGTCTTACTGCCTTCTCCCTGGCCCTTCAGCACCAATGCATTCTGCGAGGTCTCCAGGTCGTAGACCACCACGTCTCCGCTGTTAAACGACGCCACCATGTGAGCTGGGTCGCACCCGTTGAAGTCCACCGATGTTGGGATCCCGTGCTCTAAAACACACACACACACACACACACACACACACACACACACACACACACACACACACACACACACGTTGGAAATGACAAAGTATAAGGGCTTTTTTTTAAACTTATTTTCTCCGTACTGCATTGTTTGAAATACCGTTTCCTGTTTAACCGGAAGTTTGTTTTGAAAGGTTTCTATGCACATGTAAGAAGCAGAATGTTTTTGTTGTCTTTTTTTAAAAAATAATTCCGGCTTCTTTTTTTTTTTAAACACGCTTTTGCCGCTTTTTCCCAACCTTTGTTGTCGCCTTTTTTTTTTTTTTTTTTTTTTTTTTTTAAGATGTTTGTCCCCTTTTTATGTGACAGCACGTGTACAAAAGAAGAGAATAAAATGTGTTAAAATGAATGGAGAGAGCAAGACAAAAAGGAGTGTAGCTCCAGTCGAGGAATATTTAGTGCAAAAATCACTTTTTTTTCTCATTTTCATCAAAGTTCCCCCAATTTCATCGCATAAAATTGCATAAATATCTTGTATATTCCATCACAAGAAAACGTGCCGCATAATCAAGGATTTTTGCCCCGCGATAATCACAAAAAACTCTGACTAGGACACGAGGAAGGGAAGCAAGTGAAGGAAACGGGAATGCAGTTAAACTACCTGGGATCTACCTACAGAGGAGACTAGCTGCACTCTGAGACACCATGGACACTGTCTTGACTTAATGCTGCTTTCAGGTGCACCTCGTCAGCTCACGGTGCATTCAATGTTGTTGTAAAATACTCCTCTGTCATCCAGTGGTTCTTCTTTTTCAGGGGAATAAGTTATTGTTATTACATTTTACATAACTTAAAAGGACTGACTAAAGGGCGAAACAAACACACATGGGTTACACTGGACCTGTGTGGAGACGCCCTCTCCCTGCCTCCCCCATCAGGAGGAAGCATGCCACCCTCTAGTCCTCACCCTCTAGTCCTCACCCTCTAGTCCTCACCCTCTAGTCCTCACCCTCTAGTCCTCACCCTCTAGTCCTCACCCTTGTTTGAGTTGAAAGTGCTGATGCAGGGGTTCTTCTCCGTGGGGTTCCACAGCTTCACTGTGCCGTCTGCCGAGCAGGACAGGAGGCGGTTCTTGATGCCGCTGTAAGCCAATCCCCACACGGCGTCGGTGTGCCCCAACCACGACCCGGCCAGGACACTGGGATCTGATTGGACCAGAGGGGGAGGAAGAGGAAAAAAAAAAAAAGGAGAAAGAGAGGAGGGGTCCATTATCGTACTGTGTGGTAGCGCTTTTATTCTTCTTTTAACTTAACTTGTCTTTCTGAGAAGCAGACATGTAGACATCTTGAGAAAAGAAAGGACAGTTTTGTAAAAAAGTTTTGACATTTGAGAAGTTAACAGTTATGCTGTGTATGTGTCTCGAGCGTTTATTGTGAAAGGTAAGAGAGGAAGCAGTGGATCTGGTATGTGCTGCCATTTATCACTGTTGAAAGTTGAAAAAGTTGTCCCTATATATTTTTTATAGTAAACTATAACGTCCATGTCTAAAACATATTGAGGTGCAAAATAATAACACGAAAAAAACAATCCCCAGTGTGTGAGTGTGTGTGTAAGAGTGTGTGTGTGTGTGTGTGCGAGTGTCTGTGTGCGCGTGTGTCTGTGTGGGTTTGTGTGTGTTTATGTGCATCTGTGTGCGAGTGTCTGTGTGTGTCTTTCCGTGTGGGTCCATGTGTGTGAGTGTCCATGTGCATGTGTGAGTGTCTGTGTGTGTCCGTGTGTGTGTGTACCGTATGTATCGTAGGGGTCGACATTAGAGCTGGGGATGTTCCACCACTGGATGGTGGAGTCGATGCCTCCGCTGAAACACTGTTCACCGCTGGAGGTCATCGTCAACGACAACACCGGACCACTGCAGACAGACAGACAGACATCTTCTTTTACTCTTAATGTTTACCAGAGACATCATAAACCTTCTACAGGCCTCTAAGGACACTGGTGTGCCATTACTTTACATTCAGGTTTTTCCCAAACATTACAAGGCTTTAAGAGCAGCACCTGAGACAAATAAATCTAAAATCAATGTGGGCATTAGACTTAACTAAATCCATCGAATGGTCTCGGATTCTGTACTTCTTAGGGTACCAAGTGAATTACATTTTGCGTTAAATCAACTGTTACAGACGGAGATGGACTATGTAGTCAGGGGAATGCCAACAAGAAGTTCGCAAGTTTGGTTACACTTGATAAAACTCCACACAGACAGACAACGCACAGAAAGCAGTTGCAGCTTTCTATGCCCTGGCACATCTTTAGTGACAATTCAAAATGATTTACATAAAATATTAAAGAGTAGTGTGTGTGTGTGTGTGTGTGTGTGTGTGTGTGTGTGAGCGATACATACACATGGGCTCTGAATGTATAGACGGGCTCCACATCAAAAGAGGCACTTCTGTAAAACAAAAATAAGACAAAAACACCCAGACTGTTATTGAACACATCATCATCATCCTCCTCCTCTGTTCCTAAATGTTTAAGCAGCTGGTTTCTCCTGGAAGCTGAGCTGTGTTGGGATGTGATGTTCTGTGATGTCAGTAAATCCTGAGAGAGAGAGAGAGAGAGAGTTGTTTGCAGGGATTATGTGCGAGACGCTGACAGGTCTGTATTTGAAGTTCAGCTGAATAGTGTCAGACGTACCGCGCTGAAGAGGAAATGAGATGCAAATGCTGAAGGATCTGTCAGGGATTTTGCTCTGAAGCAGAGAGAATCCACCGACAGGAGCTGCGCCGAGCGAAGGAAATACCGGCTGTGGCGTACAGCGCTTATACAACCGATAAGACAGAGGTGGAACAAGCACTGGGATCCTTTCCTTCAGTAAATGTAGAACAGTCCTATTGTCGACGATTAGGACATTCCTGCTTCTATAACTTTTATAATTTCCGAAATATTCAAAAACTTTCTGGGACATTTTTCCCCCCATTCAAGTGAATGGACTTTACTTTCAAAGTTGACACAAATTAATAAGTTTTCAACTGCTGTCTACTCACTCAGTCATTCACTGAGGAACACCGTTCACACTTTAAAACGTTACATATCTTTCGTACTCTCTGGGTAGCGTCAACCTTTCGACATACAGGACAGGCCAAAAGTTTGGACACACCTTCTCATTCAATGCGTTTCCTTTTTATTATTTACTATAATATAATACTATGACTATTTACATTGTTCTTACTGAAGGCATCAAAACTATGAATGAACACATATGGAATTATGTACTTAACAAAAAAGTGTGAAATAACTGAAAACATGTCTTATATTTTAGATTCTTCAAAGTAGCCACCCTTTGCTTTTTTATTAATAAGGGAAATTAATCCACCTAATTACCCCTGACAAAGCACACCTGTGAAGGTAAAACCATTTCAGGTGACTACCTCATGAAGCTCATTGAGAGAACACCAAGGGTTTGCAGAGTTATCAAAAAAAGCAAAGGGTGGCTACTTTGAAGAATCTAAAATATAAGACATGTTTTCAGTTATTTCACACTTTTTTGTTAAGTACATAATTCCATATGTGTTCATTCATAGTTTTGATGCCTTCAGTGAGAATCTACAATGTAAATAGTCATGAAAATAAAAAGGAAACGCATTGAATGAGAAGGTGTGTCCAAACTTTTGGCCTGTACTGTACAACATTCACACCGCAATTTGTGTCAAAATGATTGTAGCAGATGTGCTTAATGTTGAGACAACTTCACATTTTTTGATCCTTCATCATGCGTCTGAAATCAACATCATTTAAAAGTTAATTAAACAAGACCGAAAGAAAAGAGCCCAGAGCGCTCAACGAGAGCCAAATGCAGCTCATTGTATGGTCTAAGAATACTGCACAGAATCACACACACACACACACACACACACACACACACACACCCCCAACCCCCCCACACTCACCACACCACACACACGCGCAACCACACACACATTATTTTTCACTTATAATTATTACAATTATTATTATTATTATTATTATGATTGTTATGTAGAGGTACTTTTTGGCAGGGACGGTCTTGGTGAGGTTCCAGAGTTTGAGGGTGTGGTCCTCGGACACGGTGACCAGACACGGCTCCACGGGGTGGAAGGCCAGCGCCCGCACGCCGTCAAAGTGGCTCCGCAGCGTGTACTTGGGGTTCCACGTCTTCCTGAACGAAGA
This sequence comes from Perca flavescens, assembly GCF_004354835.1. Taxonomy (NCBI): domain Eukaryota; kingdom Metazoa; phylum Chordata; class Actinopteri; order Perciformes; family Percidae; genus Perca; species Perca flavescens. Next base: position 2,123,610 of record NC_041350.1, on the reverse strand, counting down.
CTCCTTATTGGACGGCAGCTGAGGGGCAGTGACACAAGGATGGATTGAATTAAATGCCTGAGTCAACGTGTCCTTTAACCCCTTGTGTTGTCTTTAGGGCTGTGCTCGAATAAAGAAATTCTTAGTCGACTGACAATCATTCAATCGTATCGACTAATCGATTAGTTGATTTAATCGACAGATTTGTAAATCTGACCACTTTAATTCTTTTGTTTACCAGAGATGTGCTCGTACATTTCTTGGAAATAAGTCATTCAGCATGAAAGAAAGCATCAAACATGACTAATTGACTAAAGAGATTGTTGTATTACATGTTTTCTGAAATGTTGTGTTTAAATATGCAAAGGAGGCATTCTCTTATTCAATATATGCAATCTTTAGAATGACTCTTTGCGGAGAAACTCAGATTTACAGATCTGTCGATTAAATCAACTAATCGATTAGTCGATACAACTGAATGAGTGTTAGTCGACTGAGAACTTCTTCAGTCAAACACAGCCCTAATATTGTGCAGCCCTAATGTTTCTACTGCTAATATTGTCTAGGGCTGTGCTCGATTAAAGAAATTCTTAGTCGACTAACACTCATTCAATTGTATCAACTAATCGATTAGTTGATTTAATCAACTGATTAAATCAACGGAGTTTCTCCACAAAGAGTCGTGCTAAAAGCACCACTTTAATTCTTGTGTTTACCAGAGATTTGCTCGTACGTTTCTTGGAAATAAGTCATTCAGCATGAAAAACAGCATCAAACATGACTAATGGACTAAAGAGATCTAAGTTGACTAAGACCAAAACCACTGATTAGTCGACTAATCCACTAAGAGGGAGCAGCCCTAGATGTCTTCCAGTCAACCTTGAAAAAAACACTTATTTTCCCGACGTTTTTGACGCCTTTTTTCAGTTTGATTTTGCTTTTGTCAACATTTAAAAATTTTTTCTACACATTTTCAGAGCTTATTTCTACGTCCCATATTTTCTGATATAAACAGGGTTCATATGCATTTTAACCAATACTTTTTCGGCAAATTTCCATGACTATGTGTTCCTGAAAACGTCAGTCGACATTCTCCAATAAGAATACTAATCAGTGTTAAAGTTGACCCTCAGAGGTTTAACTATAAATGAATGATAATGTCTGTGGTCCATAGTGAGATTCATAATATCTCTCCCCGAATACAACGCTGAGGTTAAGATGACATTAAAATACATTTATTAAAGACATATTATTATGATGTGTTAAAAACAATTCCATGTCTTTTCCAAAACTTTCTGGGCCTGGAATTAGCATTTTTCAAATTCCATAACTTTTCCAGGTTTTTTCAAAACGTAAGAACGCTGTATAAAACTAAAAATGAGAACGGGTCAATGTGACCCAAAGTCCACAAGGGGTTGTTAACTGCCGCTGGGGGCTTTTTGGTTTGAGTCTTACGTCGTAGCTGTAGTCGGTTTCGTCGTTGGTGACGGTGAGGTCAGCGAGGTCGCCCAGGCCGAGCACGCTCTCCAGCACGTCGTCTGAGCTGCCCAACAGGAAGGACTTCCCCCCGCCAGGGGCAAACGGGAGAGGCTCCGCTGCACAGACAGACACATCAATTAAAATATATGTTATTTACATCAATTAGGAAACTACAGTTGAAAATTAGCCGACTGACTATGGCCGCGTTGTATTTACCTCGGAAGCTGCAACTGGGAATGGTGTCATACCTGAGTTGAATGTGTTCTATTCAAGTCTGATTTCCATTGTTTCCATTAGCTCTAGTCCGGTTAGCTATTGTTAGCAATACCAGTTGATAATGCATTACGCTGTTTTTTGTGCATGCAAACCGCATAACAACATGTCCACAGATAGAAGTTGGACATGCCTGTGTGAACGACGATTTAGTGAGACACAAATGAGACAGAAGTGCTCATAACTTTGTTACTGCAGCTTTCAATCTAAATCAAATGATCAAATAAATCAACAAATTTAAAATGTAACCTTGTTTTCTTTCCCTAATTTTCCCCGGATGTTAACAGTAGACTCCCCCCACCACCACCTTCTGCAAACACGTCGCCACAAACAATCCTCGGCTCTACATCGACAACACTGGGACCTGGGAAGCCTTTCAGTTAGACTTAGACCACTCCCTCCAAAAAAAAAAGTGTCATCCAGCCTGCATATCAATTTAGTTTAGTTTCTAAATTACCACCTAGTTTTTGCCACTTTTGGGGGGTTTTTTTCCCCACTTTTTTCTCTCAAATATTCAGACTTTTTCCTCAAAATATTCATAACTGATTAGACCCAATCATTGACCCCCACGTTCACCTCCTGATTGGTTAGTTTAGTTTCTAAATTACCACCTAGTTTTTGCAACTTTTGCCAGCGCTTTTGGTGTTTTTTCCCCCCACGTTTTCACAAAGTTTTTCCGATGTCTGTGAAAGAGATTGTTGTGAGTCAGCTGAGTGGTAGCCTACTTAGAAAATTTAATCATGATTTTGCTTGATTTGCTAAATTCTAGGATGGCTTTGGAACTTTTTTGCTGACTTTTTCAGAGATTTATGTGGACCAAACTGTAAGTGAGAAGACTATATGATAGGGCTGTGCAATTAATCAAAATTTAAATCATGATTATGATTTCGGCTCCCAAAGATCACAAAAACAGAATAATCGAGAAAAACTATTATTTAGCTCATTACGTTTTGCAAGTAAACTCTTATTTTCTCTTGTGTTCTGAATGAAAAAATAAAGTTTAAATAGGAAAAGTATTGAGGCAAATTTCACAGTTTTATGTTTATTTTACTGTTGATTTATTTAAAAACTTTTTCTACTGTTTTTTTAAAGTTCAATAATTACAACGTCTTTCCAGAAGTCAACGAGTAATCGTGTTAAATTATCGGGATTTCAATATTGACTGAAATAATCGTGATTTTTTTTTCCATAATCGAGCCGCCCTACTATATGAGACATGCAATAATTGAGTCAAAGATATTTGACTATTTCGATGACATAAAAGCATGTGAATAAACTCTCCATGTCTGGCCCTTGATGCGATTCTTATTTTCCAGTGTGGCCCTTAGTGACATTGAGTTTGACTCCCCTGCTCTAAAAGGGTCTCTTGTTTTGGTCAAGGGGAGGGTAAGCTTCGCTTCAGAACTCAAACCTCCTAATGCGCCATTTTGATGCTACCAAGCCATCCCCTCCCGTTAGCATCCCATTGACTCCCATTAATTTTGACGTCAGCGAATAACTTTAAATCTGAAGCGTTTAAAGACTATTAGTTCGTTGTTAATTTCTAAAGAAACACGACAATGTATAAAAGGCTCCATTACCTTGTAGCTCACGTTATGGCTCCGTAGCAGACGCTTTTATAACAATAGGCTAACGATTGGGTCATAACCACGAGACTTACTGTCACACAGTAGAGGAATTACCGTATAGTACAGGAGAAGCTCACAGGCAGTTTGGACTTCCATTATCTGTTTAGGTTTAATTACTAATGTTAACTAGCATGTTAGTGATCAATAATTACTAATGTTAACTAGCATGTTAGTGATCAGTAATTAGCCTGTGTCTATGTTATCTCCTTACATATACCTACACTCTCCGTCTCTGTAAGATTGGGAATGATTGAGATTTCTCTCGGCACAGCTACCAGAAGACTTCACACTTTCAGACACGTTGCTCACGTCACATCTACGTCTTCAAGCTCAGTTGGAGGCTGCTCAGTAACACTCAGCCAGCACCGGGAAAGAGACTTCTGATATCCTCCACTGGTCTCAGACCAGAGACACGGGGTCTGCTGGTCCATTATATATACCGCCTATGGTTTTGGTCCGATTTAACCTGAACTAAACACAGCAGGTGTGAAGATGTCCCCTTGTGTCTCTCACCCCACTCCGTCCCGTCTCCGGAGCTCCGAGCCTCGCCGGCTCCCTCTCCGTCCTCGGCCGTCACCAGGAAGTCAAACTCCTTCAGAGCCTCCTCCGTGTCGGCGTCGTCCTCCGACGCCAAGCCCTCGTTCCCCACCTGCAGGAAGGAGGAGAAGACGCAGACATTAGGGAGACGGGAAGAACGTACACACACTCACATACATATTAACGTTGTTTATTTATTTATTTTTGTGTTATTAAATAATATAAAACTGTAAAAAATGTATGTGGAACAGGAAAAAAAAAAGATGTAATAACATGTGACTGGATATGAAAGCATTACAATAAAGTAATAAAAAAAAAAAAAAAATTAAAAGAAAGGAGAAGGGAAGGAAAGGAGAATAAGGAAGGAGAGAAGGGAGGCAGAGAAAGAAGAAGAAGAAGGGAGGAGGAATCCAGTGTGAGGTCAAAAATGATGTTCGAATATTCGTAAAAAACACAGAGGTTCGAATATATTCCAATATCTATTTGTGCACATTCTGTTGATAAGAGGGAGAAATAACTTGTGTATCGTTAGTCCTCTCTCCCTCTCTTTCTGGAGCTTGCAGCAGACAGACATGACTCAGCGCTTTAAATTGCCGTCACGGAGACGTTCGTGATTTGGTCAGAAACAACCGAGTCTCTTCAAATGCTTTTATTTGAAAAAAGTCAAACACTTTTGACAGTATTGTTGCATGTGTCACATAGTCTTCTGAATTAGTTTGGTCAACATGAAGCCCCAAAACATCAAAGAAAAAAAAACATCGGGAAAAAAAAGTTGCCAAAAGTGACAAAAAGTTCAGACAAAGTGATTATATATATATATATATATATATATATATATATATATATATATAAAAATAAAGAGGTGGCGTATGTGTGTGTACCTTGGTCTTGTGTTTCTTGGCTCGGTGATGTCTGTCGGTGCTGATGTCGTCCATCAGGTCTCCCTCTTCATCCTCGTCTTCGTCGCTGTCCTCTGCGTTCTCCAGGAAGTTGAACGTCTCCAGAACGTCTCCCGGACTCCTGGACACAAAAACACACACACAGTTGTAACCACAAAGGTCCCCACCCCCGGTAACTGTGTGTGTGTGTGTGTGTGTGTGTGTGTGTGTGTGTATATGAGAGGAGTGAGTGAGTGAGTGAGTGAGTGAGTGACTGAGTGATAGTGTGTGTGTGTGTGTATGTGAGTGAGTGAGTGAGTGATAATGTGTGTGAGTGTGAGTGAGTGAGTGTGAGTGTGTGTGAGTGAGTGAGTGATAGTGTGTATGAGTGTGTGTGAGTGAGTGAGTGAGTGAGTGATAGTGTGTGTGAGTGAGTGAGTGTGAGAGTGAGTGTGTGTGAGTGAGTGAGTGTGAGAGTGAGTGTGTGTGTGTGAGTGAGAGAGTGTGAGAGTGAGTGAGTGAGTGATAGTGTGAGTGAGTGAGTGTGTGAGTGATAGTGTGTGTGTGTATGAGAGTGAGTGAGTGTGAGTGAGTGAGTGAGTGTATGAGAGTGAGTGAGTGAGTGATAGTGTGTGTGTGTATGAGAGTGAGTGAGTGAGTGATAGTGTGAGTGTGTATGAGAGTGAGTGAGTGTATCAGAGTGAGTGTGTATGAGAGTGAGTGAGTGAGTATGAGAGTGAGTGAGTGAGTGAGTATGAGAGTGAGTGAGTGAGTGAGTATGAGAGTGAGTGAGTGAGTATGAGAGTGAGTGAGTGAGTGAGTATGAGAGTGAGTGAGTGAGTATGAGAGTGAGTATGTGAGTGAGTGAGTGAGTATGAGAGTGAGTGAGTGAGTGTTTGAGTGAGTATGAGAGGAGTGAGTGAGTGAGTATGAGAGTGAGTGAGTGAGTATGAGAGTGAGGAGTGAGTGAGTATGAGAGTGAGTGAGTGAGTATGAGAGGAGTGAGTGAGTATGAGAGTGAGTGAGTGAGTGAGTATGAGAGAGTGAGTGAGTGAGTGAGTGAGTATGAGAGTGAGTGAGTGAGTGAGTATGAGAGTGAGTGAGTGAGCGAGTGAGAGAGTGAGTGAGTATGAGAGTGAGTGAGTGAGTATGAGAGTGAGTGAGTGAGTGAGTGAGTATGAGAGTGAGTGAGTGAGTGAGTATGAGAGTGAGTGAGTGAGCGAGTGAGTATGAGAGTGAGTGAGTGAGTATGAGAGTGAGTGAGTGAGTGAGTATGAGAATGAGTGAGTGAGCGAGTATGAGAGTGAGTGAGTGAGTGAGTATGAGAGTGAGTGAGTGAGTATGAGAGTGAGTGAGTGAGTGAGTATGAGAGTAGTGAGTGAGTATGAGAGCGAGTGAGTGAGTGAGTATGAGAGCGAGTGAGTGAGTGAGTATGAGAGTGAGTGAGTGAGTATGAGAGTGAGTGAGTGAGTGAGTATGAGAGTGAGTGAGTGAGTGAGTATGAGAGTGAGTGAGCGAGTGAGTATGAGAATGAGTGAGTGAGTATGAGAGTGAGTGAGTGAGTGAGTATGAGAGTGAGTGAGTGAGTATGAGAGTGAGTGAGTGAGTGAGTGAGTATGAGAGTGAGTGAGTGAGTATGAGAGTGAGTGAGTGAGTATGTGAGTGAGTATGAGAGTGAGTGAGTGAGTATGAGAGTGAGTGAGTGAGTATGAGAGTGAGGAGTGAGAGTATGAGAGTGAGTGAGTGAGTAGGAGTGAGTGAGTGAGTGAGTATGAGAGTGAGTGAGTATGAGAGTGAGTGAGTGAGTGAGTGAGTATGAGAGTGAGTGAGTGAGTATGAGAGTGAGTGAGTGAGGAGTGAGTATGAGAGTGAGTGAGTGAGCGAGTGAGTATGAGAGTGAGTGAGTGAGTATGAGAGTGAGTGAGTGAGTGAGTGAGTATGAGAGTGAGTGAGTGAGCGAGTGAGTATGAGAGTGAGTGAGTGAGCGAGTGAGTATGAGAGTGAGTGAGTGAGCGAGTGAGTATGAGAGTGAGTGAGTGAGTATGAGAGTGAGTGAGTGAGTATGAGAGTGAGTGAGTGAGTATGTGAGTGAGTGAGTGAGTGAGTATGAGAGTGAGTGAGTGAGTGAGTATGAGAGTGAGTGAGCGAGTGAGTATGAGAGTGAGTGAGCGAGTGAGTATGAGAGTGAGTGAGTCAGTATGAGAGTGAGTGAGTATGAGAGTGTGTGAGTGAGTGAGTGAGTATGAGAGTGAGTGAGTGAGTATGAGAGTGAGTGAGTCAGTATGAGAGTGAGTGAGTATGAGAGTGTGTGAGTGAGTGAGTGAGTATGAGAGTGAGTGAGTGAGTATCAGAGTGAGTGAGTATGAGAGTGAGTGAGTGAGTGAGTATCAGAGTGAGTGAGTATGAGAGTGAGTGAGTGATTGAGTATGAGAGTGATTGAGTATGAGAGTGAGTGAGTGAGCGAGTGAGTATGAGAGTGAGTGAGTGAGTGAGTATGTGAGTGAGTGAGTGAGTACCTCTTGCTGTCCTTGCGGCGCTCCGTCCCGTTGATCAGGTGCTGCAGGTTCTTGTTCTCCACAGATCCGTTCTGCTCGGAGCCCGACAGGCCGAGCAGAGAGCGGACCCTTTGAGTACGGACATCCAGGATGGTGTCTGTGTATCCTACTTCCTGCAGGTACCTGGAGACACACACACACACACACACACACACACAATTGGGTTTGAAGCTTCATTCATAACGCTGACATTAGTAGCACTGTGCTACTTTTTTTAAGAAATTCTTAGTGGACTAACACTCATTTAATCGTATCGACTAATCGATTAGCTGATTTAATCGACAGATCTGTAAATCTGAGTTTCTCCACAAAGAGTCATGAAATAGCACCACTTTAATTCTTGTGTTTACCAGAGATGTGCTCGTACGTTTCTTGGAAAGAAGTCATTCAGCATGAAAAAAAAGCATCAAACATGACTAATGGACTAAAGAGATCTAAGTTGACTAAGACCAAAACCACCGATTAGTCGACTAATCCACTAAGAGGGAGCAGCCCTAGACATTTGAATGCTGTGCAGCTTTATTTGTTATGCATGTCTATTGATTGTGTTTAAAGCCAGGTATCCTTTAACTTGTTCTTACTGTCTGAGTAGTTGTATATGTGCTTTAATGGCTGTCTGGTTCATGGTGTCCTACCAAATGCTATGTCTGTCTGTGATGTTAGTACCTCTCCTTAAAGACAAGCTTGGTAAGCTCAATAGTATTGACAATTATCGACCAATTGCATTAGCCAGTATCTTGTTGAAAGTACTGTAGAGAATATTGTTAACAAAGCTAGAAATGTATGTCCTTACTACTGACAATCAGTTTGGGTTCAAAAGAAAACATGGAAGTGACCTGTGTATCTATGCTCTTAAAGAGATTGTGTCCAGGTACACAGGTCTAAATTCATCTGCATTCCTATGTTTTATTGATGCGTCAAAAGGCATTTGATAGAATTAATCATTAACGATTGTTTGAAAAATTGCTAGATAGAGGTGCCCCTAAATTTTTAGTGAGAATTTTAGCATTTTGGTATGCCCACCAAACATTTCAGGTTAAACGGGATAATGTTGTATCTGCTCCATTCTGTGTTAGTAACGGAGTGCGGCAAGGAGGAATTCTGTCTCCCATTTTATTTAATGTTTATATGGATGAATTATCAAATCAGCTAAATAGGTTACAGCCCGGCTGTCTTGTGGGCAACACTATTGTTAATCATCTTATGTATGCAGACAACCTGGTCCTGCTGTGTCCATGTAGTGCTGGGCTACAGCAGAGGCTGAAGGTGTGCTCTCAGTATGGCCTTGATTATGACATAAAGTATAATGCTAAGAAAAGTCACATAATAGTTAGAAGCGATGACAGGAAATCAATTTTTTCCGATCTTTTATCTGTCAGATAGCCCTTTTGCTGTGTGTAAGGAAATTAAATATTTAGGTCATGTAATATCTGATGACTGGAGGGATGACAAAAGATCTCTACCAACAGCGCAGTAAAATTTACTCTCAGGCTAACATGCTTATAAGGAAGTTTTCCATGTGCTCTGACTCTGTGAAGTGTTCTCTGTTTAGAACCTACATCACACCGCTACACACTGCTCAAATGTGGTCTAAATATAAGAAAAAGAGTATGCAGAGGCTCAAGGTAGCATACAATGATGCTCCGTGTCCCTAGGTGGCATAGTGCCAGCCATTTGTTTGTGTCCACAAGAGTGCCAACCTGCGAGGCACTCTTAAGACAGCTGATGTTTAGTTTCATGTGTCGCCTGGACAAGTCAGAGAACCACATAATTGAAGCTCTAGTCAGCCCTGTGAAAGGCTGTTATAGATACACTTCCAGGTTAAGACAGCATTGGTGCAATAGCCTGTATATCCTATAGGTTAATATGTAATTATTATGTATTTTTTATCTCTTTTTTTATATTTTTTATACTGTATTATGTGTTATATGGACCTGGGTCTGCAATAAAGCTTTATATTATATTGATGGTGTTTAAAGCAGGTATCCTTTAACTTGTTCTTACTGTCTGAGTAGTTGTCTTCCTTGTTTCCAGGTGAGCTGACTGTTGGCAGGAACAGCGGAGACCTCGGAGTCTTTGGTTTCTAAAAAGGACAAAACGCACACACACAACAGACAACACAGTAAAAACTCATCAATACAGCGACACCTGCTGGGTAAGTGCTGGGACAGTGTGTGTGTATGGGCGTGACAGTGTGTGTGTGAATGTATGTGAGTGAGTGAGCGTGTGTGACAGTATGTGTGTGTGTGTGTGTGTGTGATCTGACTGTATGTGTGTGTGTGACAGTATGTGAGTGAGACACTATGTGTGTGGGTTTGTGTGTGTGGTCTGACATTAAGTGTGTGTGTGATATGACAGTGTGTGTGTGTGTGTGTGATGTGACTGTGTGTGTGTGTGACGCTTAATGTTTGGCTAACGAGGGTCGGCTATTAGACAGTGAAAGAATAATCTTAATTAACAATCGCTGGTTCAAGCGTGAAAAGATAATGAGTGTATGAACTTGTCAGGAGAGGAAGAGGAGAGATTGATGTTTTATATTTAAACATGTGGAAGAAGAAAGAAGAAGAAGAAGTGGAGGAGGAGGAAGAGGAGATGAAAGCGGGACATAAAGCT
>NC_041350.1:2078668-2108668 GCF_004354835.1 Perca flavescens | reverse complement strand
ACTTCTCGATGCCATCCAAGAGACCAAAGACGACCTCACAAAACATATTGACAAGAAAACAGCCGACATACAAACAACATTAACGAAAATCGAGTCCTCGCTCTCTACGCTGGCGGAACAGGTTGAGGAGATACAGACACGAGTGAGTACAAATGAAGACAATATCAAAGACACGCGCGACTGCGTCGGCGAAATGGAGAAACTGATAACGCACCTCAAAGACAAAACTGACGACTTAGAAAACCGCAGCAGGAGGTCTAACATTAGGATAATAAATGTGCCGGAACAAGCAGAGGGCCGTGATACTGTAGGATTTTTGGAAAAGCTTATACCTCAAATCCTGGGTAAGGATAACTTCACCTCACCTGTCATCCTGGAAAGAGCACACCGCATCGGGAAGAAGTCTGACAGATCGCGGCCCCTCATCGCCAAATTCCTGAACTTCAGAGACAAAGAAAAAGCCCTTCGTCTGGCCAGAAGTAAAGGAGAGATGACATACGACAACAAAAGGATATCGTTCTATCCAGATTACAGTGCAGACCTGCAGCGTAGGAGAGACGAGTTCCGTGATGTGAAGAGGATACTGCGAGAGAAGGAGATAGAATACGCGCTGATCTTCCCAGCCCAGCTTCGCATCAAACATCTGGGAACAGTCAAGTTTTTCTCCACTCCAGCCGAAGTCCAACACTTTTTGAAAAAGCTTCCAAGTGAGTAGAATAAAGCTAACCAAAGTGACTACAGTGCAGAGCCCAACGTTATAGACACTGATGAGAAGGGTTGTGATTCAAGCTGCGACATGATAGTCAAACCCTGTTACTTTCAAATGTCCAAAATAAGTGGGACCATGGCAGATGATAAGCTGTAGATCCCACGTGCAGACTAATGCACGTGATGTTATGGTTAATACCACAAGAATGGTAGAAGGAGATCGCACCTCATTTAGCTAACTTTTCTATGTCTTACATAGTTCTGCCTTATCAATATCATTGTGAAATTGCTAACTTTTTCTGTTATGAGTGGCCAGTTTTTAATTATTAGCAGTTGCTGGAGCCACCACTGTTGTTTAAGAGAGTTACCTACCTAATGTGTTTTTGTTACAGGGGCTTTACTAGGCAGGTTTTTACTTTAATGTTTTGGGGTTACGATGGTTTCTCACTAAAATTCAACTTCAATTTACACACATACCCATATTACTTCCAGGGTCAGATTCAGTCTTATCATTACACCCATGTTCGCTATTTTACTACCTCTAAAATCAACGCAGGAATGTATCCAGACACCCACAGAGCCGAATAGAATGACACCTATCCTTTTGAGACGCCTCTATGAAGAAACTATGTTATGGGTAAATTAACATGCATATCTTGGAATATAAGAGGGGTCAACTCACCAATTAAGAGGAAGAAAATGTTGACATATTTAAAGAGGCAAAATGCAGATATTGCATTTATCCAAGAGAGCCACCTCACTGACTATGAACATTTAAAACTGCGCAGAGACTGGGTGGGTAATGTTTTCTATTCTTCCTACTCCTCGAAAGCAAGAGGTGTTGCCTTGCTCATTAATAAACGCCTGAACTTTAAATTAAATTCAGTTGAAAAGGATAAAATGGCAGATTTTTGCTTGTAGATTGTGAAATAAATAGGAACAAGATATCCTTAGTGAACATATATGGGCCCAATTATGATGACCCGTTGTTCTTTAACAATCTGATTATGAAACTGGCTACAATTGGGGGTCAATGTGTTGTAGGTGGAGACTTTAATTTGGTATTAAACCCACTTTTGGATCGATCATTACCAAAAACCTTTTCACTATCAAAGGCGGCAACAGCACTAAAACAAGGTATGAAAGACATAGGCATAGTTGACGTGTGGCGAAATCTTTATCCAAACCAGAGGGATTTCTCTTTCTTTTCACCTACCCATAATACACACTCTAGAATTGACTTGTTCCTGGTGCCACTAGGTATGATAGCCGCAGTGATCGAATGCTCCTATCTAGCAGCTACCTTCTCAGATCATAATCCCATCAAACTCTCCTGGTTGCTTGATACTCCACAGCCCACAACCTGCAGGTGGAGATTTAAAAATTACATGTTGAAAGACCCTGAGTTTATTTCATACATGACTACCAATATTGAAATATTTCTTGACGCCAATTCAAATTCCTCCTCACATGCCAATATTTGGGAAGCTCTTAAAGCCTATATGAGAGGTCAAATTTTATCATACAGTGCTCACAAGGTAAAACAGATTAGAGAGAGACTAACCAAATTGGAAAGAGATATTAAAAAGCAGGAACAGGAATACATTGCCACCAAGAAGGAAGAACACCTTAACACACTAACAAGAACAAGGATGCAATATAGTAATCTATGTACCAGCAAATAGGAAGCAGCTATGGCCAGAACTAGATATCACTATTATGAGTTCGGGAACAAAACAAGTAAACTCTTGGCCTGGCAAATTAAGAAGGAAACATCTGATAAATTCATACACTCAATATTAGCAGAGGACGGCAGACTCCTTGATAATTCATCATCCATTAATGCAGAATTCAAACAATTCTATGAAAATGTATACAAAACTGGGCAAGATGCTGATCATATTGGAGCAAAAAGGTTCATGGATAGAATAACTCTCCCCAAATTACAAGATGAGGATAGAGATCTGCTTGATGCAGATATATCAGAAATGGAGGTACTCCATGCCATTAATTCTTTACAAAACAACAAGACTCCCGGGCCAGATGGCTTCCCTGTCGAGTATTATAAGGCCTTTTCAAAAAAACTATTAACTCCACTCACGAACATGATTAAAGAAGCTCTAGAAAATAAAAAATTACCAGATTCATTGGAAATCGCAACAATCACACTGCTTCCTAAACCGGCCAAAGACAAACAGAAATGTGACTCGTACAGACCCCTCAGCCTCTTAAAATGCAGATTATAAAATACTATCCAAACTAATTGCTCTCAGACTGGAAGATGTTATACCTAAAATAATACACCCTGACCAAACGGGTTTCATTAAAGACCGGTACGGAGCAGACAATGTGCGGCGACTGCTCCACATACTGAACATCGCACAAAAAAATTCAAATCCTATGCTAATAATGTCTATGGACGCAAACAAAGCATTTGACAGAATTGAACCTAGCTTTCTATTCCAGACTCTACAGGCTATGGGATTTGGAGAGAAATTCACTAAATTTGTTAAAACACTTTTTAATGCACCCAAAGCTAATGTTTTAACAAACGACATGCTATCTAACACTTTCTCATTATCCAGAGGGTGCAGGCAAGGCTGTCCAAGCTCCCCCCTGCTCTTTGCGCTTGCAATTGAACCGCTAGCCATTGCCATCCGTTCTAACACCTCCATAGCAGGAATTAAATTTGGCTCACATGAACACAAACTTTCTCTGTATGCAGATGACCTCTTATTATATATAACTGATCCATAAGCATCAATCCCTCCTCTATTGAAATGCCTCAAAGAATATAGTGCTATCTCAGGATATACATTAAATTACACTAAAAGTGAGATCTTACCACTAAATATACATGACAATAATATTAGAGCTCTCACTGACCCATTAAAATGGTCCACCATTGGTTTTAAATATTTGGGAATACAAATTGGTAAATCGGATGAACATATATTTAAACAGAACTATATAAAACTATTGGAACAAACCAAGCTTAACCTTCAAAGATGGATTGATCTTCCACTGTCTCTCATAGGCAGAATCAACACTATCAAAATGAACATTTTGCCTAAGTTTATTTACTTATTTCAATGTCTCCCGATGAAAGTTCCCATGAGTCTCTTTAAGGAGCTTAACAAAATTTTAACTCCTTTTATATGGCAAAGAAAAACCCTAGGGTCAAACTCCTCTCTATACAGGCTCCATATTCAAGGGGAGGACTCAACTTACCAAATTTTAGGAATTATTATCTTGCGTCTCAGTACAGATCGATTTGGATCTGGCTGCATGCAGAGAACAGTGAGGTTAGATGGGTCCCAATAGAACAACATGAGATGAAATCTATTCCGTTAAAGGATATTCCTTTCTTAGGCACAAAAATGTTTAGCCACACTCACAAACAATTCAATAATACTGAACACATTTGCTGCGTGGCAAGAATCTCACTCACTTCTCGACACAAATATTTACTTTCTTAGAAAGGCACCTTTATGGGGTAATCCCAACCTCTCACACCACATAGCTGACTCGGTGCTACGGGGGTGGAGGGAAAGAGGAATCCAGACAGTTGCTGACTTGTATATTAACGATACATTTGCTAACTTCCAACAACTAAATGAAAGATTCAATCTTCCCAAAGACAGTTTCTTTAAATTTTTACAAATCAGAGACTGGGTTAAGGAGAAATCCAAAGAAACATTCCCATATATGCCACAAGAAACTCCTCTTGAAACCCACCTATGTAATAAATTACATGATTCAACAAAAGGAATAATATCTTCTATATATGGCATAATCAATGGAAAATTACCGGTTTATGATAAAACATCTACAAGGGGGAAATGGGAAAAAGACCTAGGCTGTATTTATGAGGAGACACAATGGCATCGTCTACTGGAACAAGCACAGACTGTGCTAACCTCCACGAAACACAGACAAATTCAATTTAATATATTCCATAGGACATACTACACCCCTTGCAGGTTACATAAAATTGACAGTAACCTCTCTTCCAAATGTCAGAGATGTAAAGTGACCGATGGTGATCTTTTACACATGCTATGGAGTTGCCCAATGATAGAACAATTTTGGAAACGTGTCATTGAATTAACCTCAAGGATAATAGGAAATCAAATTGAACAGGACCCAAAACTTTGGATCCTGGGGGACACAAGCTCTATTAATGTGAACTACTACAAGAAATACTTTATCTTACTTAAGAGCACTGCAGTAAAAAATGTATTCTGATTAACTGGAAATCTGAAAATTCACCATCAGTAAGACATTGGATTAATGAGCTTGTGTCTTACTGCACACCCGAAAAGATATTATATAATGTGAGAGGGAAACATGCAGCCTTTAGACAAATCTGGGGCCCCTTCACAGACATTCTGCCCTCTCTGGACTTGGCTGACCACGCTAGTATGAGCCCTCCTGGACCGCCTTAGAAATTAGCACTCTGCATGTTTATCTGGTATGACCTCCTCATTGATGCATTTGTTATAAGTAGTGTGTAGACTTATATACAATAGATGTGTATATACACAGATGGGTGTAGGTACTTAAACTGTACATAGACTGTTTAGATATATAAATGAAAGGAAATTGAGAACCATACAAGGGAAGGGGGGGTGGGAAGGGAAAGTTTGTGTAATATTTGTGTTTTTGTTTTGTATTGATTTTATTTACTTAGTCTTTTTCCTTTCTCTTGTTTTCTTTTCTGATGTTCAAAAATTGAAAATCATTATCATTGTACGGTGTATCTGTAAGGTTACACATTTGTGTGTATTTCCTTTTTGTGAAATACAACCTTCAATGTTTCAAATTGCAGATCCTTACTACACACCTTTAATATCTTGTAAGAACTTCTGTTAATAAAAACAAATCTTAAAAAAAAAAAAAAGATCTGCAGCAGTGAGAGAGAGCTGTGCAGTACAACAAAAGGCTTTTGAAAATTAAACCATGTTAACCTATTCTGGTACAACCTTAAAATACAGTTATGAACCTGAAAATGAACATAATATGGGGGCTTTACATCGCATGGCTCTCCTAGACATAACCAAATGTTATCGAACAGAATGGATTCAATTCTGACAATGAAACTAGTCATTTTGCGTGGGGGTTGTGACTAGAGATGGTCCGATACCATGTTTTGCTTCCCGATTCCGATACCTGAACTTGCGTATCGGCCGATACCGAGTAGGCCTACCGATCCGATACCAGTGCGTCATATATTTTATTATGTATTAACAGCTGTATACTACTATCCCTGTATGGATATGATGTATAAAAGCTGTATACTACTATCTCTGTATGGATATGATGTATAACAGCTGTATACTACTATCTCTGTATGGATATGATGTATAACAGCTGTATACTACTATCTCTGTATGGATATGATGTATAACAGCTGTATACTACTATCTCTGTATGAATGTGATATGATGTATAACAGCTGTATACTACTATCTCTGTATGGATGTGATATGATGTATAACAGCTGTATACTACTATCTCTGTATGGATGTGATATGATGTATAACAGCTGTATACTACTATCTCTGTATGGATGTGATATGATGTATAACAGCTGTATACTACTATCTCTGTATGGATGTGATATGATGTATAACAGCTGTATACTACTATCTCTGTATGGATGTGATATGATTTCTATCTCTGTTGTCTGTCTGTCTGTCTCAGGTTAAACTCTTTGTTAAATATGAACAAACAATGAATGCCACATATCGGAGCATCTCTAGTTGTGACACTCAAAATATAAATAAATAATGTGTCCAATGATTTAAAGACATCTTTTTTAGCAACGTAAGTCCACGAAAAAAAAAAAAAAAAAAAAAAAAAGGTATTCTTGAGCCACAAAGCGATGCAGAGCGACTACAAGCAAACATAAAAACGACCATAAAGAGACCCAAAGCATACCACCAAGAGTTGCAGAAAGACCCCCCAATATAAGCAAAATGGAAACCGACTCACAAAACCACCACAAAGACGCAGAACGATTGTTTCGTATCTACGCGTACCTACGGCGTAGATTCAACTAGGGCTCTGCAATTAATCAAAATTTAAATCGTGATTATGATTACGGCTCCCGATGATCACAAAAACAGAATAATTGATGAATTATTTAGCTCATTACGTTTTGCAAGTAAACTCTGATTTTCTCTCGTGTTCTGAATGAAAACATAAAGTTTAAAATAGGAAAAGTATTGAGGTAAATTTCACAGTTGTGTTTTTAAACTGTTGATTTTATTTAACTTTTTCCACTGTTTTTATAATTTATAAATAATTGCAACATCTTTCCAGAACTCAACGAGTAATTGTGTTAAACTATCGTGATTTCAATATTGACCAAAAATAATCGTGATTATATTTTTTTCCATAATCGAGGAGCCCTAGATTCAACGCAGAACCATAAATCAGGATTAAGAGACAAAACAACCACGGTGATTCACCACACAACGGTAACAAAGACTCACAAAACTACAAAGAGTTGGAAATTTACCACAGAGACACAAAATGTTTGGAGAATGTCCCAGTGTTTTCTCTATGTCGTTTGGAGTGTGGCGGCCCCCCCATGGCAACATTTCTGCCCCCCACGGTATCAGAAACAGGGCTGCATTGTTAGAGTGCATGTCGGAGAATAGCGCAGTCACTCGGGGATAACTAGCCAGTTGAGATTGTGTGTGTACGTGGTCTTCTATTAGTCTATAGGTCTTGTATTAGCCTATAGGTCTTGTATTTTATTCTATAGGTCTTGTATTTTAGTCTATATGTCATGTATTAGTCTATAGGTCTGGTCTTACATCAGTCTATAGGTCTTGTATAGGTCTTGTATCAGTCTATAGGTCCTGTATTAATCTTTAGGTCTTGTATTAGTCTATAGGTCCTGTCTATAGGTCCTGTATTAGTCTATAGGTCCTGTCTATAGGTCCTGTATCAGTCAATAGGTCCTGTATCAGTCTATAGGTCCTGTATCAGTCTATAGGTCCTGTATCATTATATCAGTCTATATGTCTTGTATCAGTCTATATGTCCTGTATTTTAGTCTATATGTCCTGTATCAGTCTATAGGTCTTGTATCAGTCTATAGGTCCTGTATCAGTCTTTTATCAGTCTATAGGTCATTTATTTTAGTCTATAGGTCTTGTATTTTAGTCTATATGTCTTGTATTAGTCTGTAGGTCCTGTATCAGTCTGTAGGTCCTGTATCAGTCTTGTATCAGTCTGTAGGTCTTGAATCAGTCTATAGGTCTTGAATCAGTCTATAGGTCCTGCATCAGTCTTGTATCAGTCTATAGGTCTTGTATTAGTCTATAGGTCCTGTATTTGTCTATGGACCAGACCTGCACCCACTGCTAAAAAAAATCCTAAAGAAAAACTGTGCCCACATAGTTACAAAACAGAGCGCCCACAAAGATGCACTGTTTGGCTGCTATGTCTAATTTGCTTCAAAGTGTTTCTGGGGTCCTGATTTTACTTGCTGCCCTGCAGTTGGTGTACAGTATTTGTACCGTGTACCGGGGACTCTCCACTGTCACGGCAGTCGTCAGTCAGTCTCGTGTTGAGTTAATGTTTGCCGTGTCACTGCACTTTGAGCCCAAGCTGTTACATACTCTACACATAGCTTTCTTTTCAGATCTTATTTCATCTTCTGACCTGAATCAGAAGCAACAAACCCACATCAATTAGGGATGGGAACCAGCAATAGCGACAGCGAGGCCTCACGATACGATATCATCCCGATACGATATTAGAATTTTAAAAACATTGCAATATATTACCTTTTTTCCAACTTTAGATTTTTCCCAATTTCAAATGATGTCCCGAAAGGACAATTTTGTCAACATCTGTTGTATCTAAAAAGATACATTTCTCTGTTTGTTCATCACACTTCAGTTTTATTGGTGCAAAATGTGATTGTCAAGCAAACAAACTGACCAACACATATATCATAAAAGACCGTTTTATTTTCTAAGCTGTCCTATCAAATAAAGAACTTACACCCGACTTATACCCATATACGACCATTTTTCCCCCACCCCTAACATCAATGTGGTGACGTTGACTTTGCCAGACCCTCCTCCAAAGCAAGCTGAAGGAGGGTCTGGCTACTCCACGTAGCATTCGGGAATGGGAGGATAACGCGCTCATGTTTAATGACATTTCTTTAAACCAATCAGAATCGTCATGGCCGGTGCTAAACTCCGCACTGAGCAGCTGAAAAATAGTCTCTCGCTAGCTGTCTGGATTTACCCTGCAGAGGTCTGAGGAGCAGTTAACCATAGTCCTCACAAATCCACAGAATTTATACTGAAAATACATGCATCCCGCAGAATTTCCTGCAGCACTGGGGCAATCCTGGAAAGTGGAACAACAAGGATATAAACTAGCAGAACGTTAGACCCAGCAGCAGTGGGTGAGCAGACCACTAACGTTAGACCCAGCAGCAGTGGGTGAGCAGACCACTAACGTTAGACCCAGCAGATTGCTAATGTTAGAGCGGAGCGTAAGCAGCAAACTGGCCTGCCCGTGGACTACTTGTTCGTTGGATTGCTAACTCTGCCTTAATCCATGGCCACATTGTCCGCAGAAAACGAGCCGAACAAAGCTGTTTACATTACTCATCTGGAGATAGATGTGCTCTGTGTGGAGGAAGTATAAAGTTCGACTCATTCAGCAGCTGGCTCTCTGTCCCGTAACGTTACTACTCCAACTGCAAGTTTGTCCGTAACTGCAAAACCTCAGCTATGCGTCTTTCCGGAAGTTTATACGTTAACATGGCTGCCACTCTGACCATTCTGCTACGTTGAATTGAATGGAAATGGCCTTTCTATCGATTTTATTTCTATTGTGTGACAAAAAGACATCAGCTTCCAGACCAGCTGGTGACTTGAAACCTGTTGAACTTCTCCCACAGATATCCGGACTTAATCCCGAAAGCGACAACAGAAGTCTGAGCAGTGTTTGTTTGGCCGAGGCAGTAATCTGGGGGAAGTCAGCTGCTAATAAGTCTCTCGGCTTAGGCCTGAAGTCACGTCACCCCTCCCCACCCGCTGCACCTGCTGAGCATGAATCAAGCGCTCCTCAGGGAGCAGGAGTGAGGTCAGAGCTCAGAGGAGGGTGATGATGATGATGATGATGAAGAGGGCAGGTGGGGGGGTGAACTCAGTGTCCCAGATTTACCAGGATGACAGATCAGGATAGACACGGGGGAGCATCAGGATAGTTCCTCCCAACAACTGCGCCATTAGCACGCACACACACTGATACCGTCCTCACTAGGGATCCACAAATGATCGGCCTGGCAGGTTTTAGGGGCAGATATTTGGTAATTTGCAGATTATCTGTATCTGTGTTTCATTTGACAGAGAGAGAGAGAGAGAGAGAGAGAGAGAGACACAGAGAGAGAGACACAGAGAGAGAAAGAGACAGACAGAGAGAGAGCGAGAGACCTGGCGAGAGAGAGAGAGAGACAGAGATAGAGAGACCGAGAGAGACCGAGAGACAGACAGAGAGAGAGAGAGACAGAGAGAGAGAGACAGAGACACAGAGAGAGAGACAGAGAGAGAGAGAGACACAGAGAGAGAGACTGAGAGACAGAGAGAGAGACACAGAGAGAGAGAGACAGAGATGGAAAGAGAGAGAGAGAGAGAGAGAAAGAGAGAAAAAAAGGGAGACCTGGACAGGTGACCCACACACAATCAACAAAGTTCTTTAATTAAAAAATGCACTACTCAGTAAGCAGACTACAACACCTGTAAACAAACGGTTTACAACTTCAGGAAGCTAATTTTCGTTTTTATTTATTCATTCTTTTGGCTGTGTATGAAGACTAAAGTTTCAGTTTTATTAAATAATTGCTTCAAGCATTTGAACAAACTTTTGCGTTGTAGTTCGTTACATTCCAGATTGTTCATTTTGACTAAAAGATTTTACTTTTTACTGTACAGTAAATGCATATCAGTTCCAAATATCGGTTTCATTAACTACTAATCTGTATCGGTATTGGCCCTGAAAAAAACTGTATCTGTCGACACCTAGTCATCACGCAAAAAAAAAAAAACTCTTCCTCAAAATTAGGGCTGCAACTAGCAATAAAAAAGTAGGGATGCACTGAATCCAGATTTTTGGGGTTGGGCTGAATCCTGAATCCCCTGGTTGAGATTGTGCTGACTCCTCCTCCCATCCTCAGTCCATGAACCCAGTAAACACATGAATGAAGTAAACAGGGACTGTCCTTCCTTTGCTGTACCTGAAGTTGCTGCATTCTGGCTGCTGTCTAGAGATTCCTTCATGCACAACTCGTATTCTTTCTGATGTTTCAGACCAGATGTTGTAACAGTGGCCATGTTGTGTTATTTTTGTACTTTATTAATCACAATTACAATGTTTTCACTCTTTTCTTATAACACATATTACACACAGGCCGGAATTACACACACATGCTCAGTACCTCTACATGCACTAATGGAGAGATGTCAGAGTGGGGGAGCTGCCCATGGAAAGGCGCCCCGAGCAGTTGGGGGTTCGGTGACTTGCTCAAGAGCACCTTGGCAGTGCCCAGGAGGTGAACTGGCACCTCTCTAGCTACCAGTCCACCAACATACTTTTGGTCCGGTTCCCAACCCAACTCCCTACTGACTGAGCTACTGCCACCACCGGACCAATCAGCATTGAACAGACTGAACATCTAGCTGGACTTGAATGGCCTTCTTTTGACTGAAAGTTCTGCCAAACAAATTTTACTGCTCACCAGATCCATGTCCACTTTCTCACAGCCTACTGCTCACCAGTTCCATGTCCACTTTCTCACAGCCTACTGCATTGAACGCTCCACCCACGTAAACAACTTCCCGTAATCAACGGCGCCGTCATTACGGTGACCAGCGTAGCGCGCCGAGTGCAAGCGTAGGGTTCGGTTCCCTTGGAAAAAAATTCTAAAATTCAGCAGAAACCAGAACCCCGTCAAAAAGCCCAATATTCAGCCGAATTCTGCATTCGGTACATCCCTAATAAAAAGCGTCAAAAATGTTGAAAAACCCCGACAAAAACGGCGAAAAAGGTATAAAAAATATTTGTAAAATGACAAAAAAATGTTGACTAAGTGACAAGAACTTCAAAAGAAGCTTTTGATTTTGGCGAGAGCAACAACTAATGTTATGTTCATTGTGGATTAATGTGTGGGTTATTTTCTGGGTGAATGGATGAGGTGTTTGGTCTCTAAAATGTGGATCAATGTTCCCCAAAAAGGCCAAGATGATGTCCTCAAATGTCTTGTATTTGTATTGTCCCCTATCACAATATTTTTCGTGGCAATACTGTATCGATACATAGACGCCAAGTATCGATCTTTTATGATATATGTGTTGGTCAGTTTGTCTGCTTGACAATCACATTTTGCACCAATAAAACTGAAGTGAGATGAACAAACAGAGAAATGTATATTTTTAGATACAACAGATGTTGACAAAATTGTCCTTTCAGGACATCATTTGAAATTGGGAAAAATCTGAAGTTGGAAAAAAGGTAAAATATTGCAATATATCGCAGAATATTGCAATATCTTTAAAATCGCAATAATATCGTATTGTGACATAAGTATCGGGATAATATCGTATCGTGAGGCCTCTGGTGATTCCCAGCCCTAGAAGACACTAGAACAATATTCACATTTAACAAGCTGACATCACACAAGTTTACCCAAAATGACTCAAACTGATTATCGGAATAGTTGGTGATTAATTTAGTAATTGACAACTGATCGAATAATGTTTGGAGCATCAGTAAAAATAACAATATTAACTTTGAACCAACAAGAAAAAAAGTCATCACGTTGCTCTAATGTCTTCATTTTGTGACCGACAGGCAGTTGAACCTCGGCCTCCGAGTGTGTGTGTGTGTGTGTGTGTTGTGTCTGTGTGTGCATGTGTCTGTGTGTGTCTCTGTGTGTGTGTGTGCCTGTGTGTGTGTCTCTGTGTGTGTGTGCCTCTGTCTCTTTGTGTGTGTGTGTGTGTTGTGCCTCTGTGTGTACATGTGTCTGTGTGTGTCTCTGTGTGTGTGTGCCTGTGTGTGTGTCTCTGTGTGTGTGTGTGTGTCTCTGTGTGTGTGTGTGTGTTGTGCCTCAGTGTGTGCATGTGTCTGTGTGTGTGTGTGTGTGTGTGTGTGTGTGTCTCTCTCTGAGTGAGTTATTTCAGGCCAGTCTACTTTTAGTGTCCAGCTGGGATCAGGCTGTCAGAGCCGGGCCCAGTAGGCTAGGACGCCTCATTACAGCCGGCTGTCCTGAAGCTCACCCTCTCCCTCCCCCTCTCTCTCTCTCTCTCTCTCTCTCCCTCCCTCCCTCTCCCTCCCTCCCTCCTAAAACCTGTAGTTGCCACTCTCCAGGTAACCATGGTGACCTTGAACTTTCCGGCTACAAGCACTCAACTCACGATTTAACATTTGTCACCTTTTTCAACTTTTGTTGCTTAATAAAAACATAAAAAATAAACCCTGCAAACCCTTGGTGTTCTCTCAATGAGCTTTGTGAGGTAGTCACCTGAAATGGTTTTACCTTCACAGGTGGGCCTTGTCAGGGTTAATTAGTGGAAGTTTTTCCCTTATTAATAAATGTGTGTGTGTGTGTGTGTGTGTGTGTGTGTGTGTGTGTATGCAGTTGCTGAATCGGTCTTCATTTCAGATCAACAAAGGTCAGTTTAAAAGATTTTCATCAGATTTCTAGAGACTCTAGTCACGCTCATCCCGCTCCCGGGTTAGCTCTCCACCAATCAGATGGGTCATTTGAGTCCGACTGCCAGCAGTGCCCGCTCCGCCGATTATCCAAGTGAAATCGGCCAAAATGTTATTTTTACCGTGGTACCGAAATCGGCATCGAGAATCATGTTATTTTACTGGTATTAGCATCGACTACTGAATTTTTGGTATCGTGATAGCCCTATTATTTTGAATATGAACCGGGAACCTGAAATGGGGCCTTTTATTCTTTTATTCCTAAATTCTCGTTACACAAACGGCAAATCTCCTTTACCGACATGTTGCTAGCTTGCTGAGCTAACGAGCTATGCTTTGCCTGCAGCAGCAGGGGTAGCCTGGCTTGTGGTTGTATTTTCATACTTCTCGTTGATCTGATTGGTTGATTTGCCATGTCAATCAGCAACATACTGTAGGTGGTAATAGACAGATGGTTTATCCAATCAGCTCACCAGGATTTTCGACCCTTCCCCAAAGTTCTCCAACGGTAAATTCCCAGATGGATATGCCGAGCTAATGCGAAGCGATCCATCTGGTGGAGTCAGGTTAGAGATAAGGGCCATCTGACAGCACGGTGAAGCTCTGAAGATACTATAAATATAGTGTACACTTAAAACTGATATTGTTTTTTTTAGATGTGTCTGAAATCCGCTTAGCTGCTGCCCCCGCCCGTGAATCGAGGTAATACACTTAATATGTACCACACTTCAAAAACATCTCAACTGTCCCTTTAAGAGGACGAAGTTTGGGCTCCTGATGTCTCCTCACGTCCTCCAGCTCGATCTGAATGGCAACCAATAGGGGGTAAGCTTTGCTTCAGAACTCGAACCTCCTATGGCGCCATTTTGATGCTACCAAGCCATCACCTCCCGTTAGCATCCCATTGACTCCCATTCATTCTGACGTCACTTTGACAGAGAATAACTTTACATCTGAAGCGTTTAAAGACTCTATTTGTCCGTTGTTTATTTCTAAAGAAACACGACAATGTATAAAAGGCTCCATTACCTTGTAGCTCACGTTATGGCTCCGTAGCAGACGCTTTTATAACAATAGGCTAACGATTGGGTCATAACCACGAGACTTACTGTCACACAGTAGAGGAATTACCGTATAGTACAGGAGAAGCTCACAGGCAGTTTGGACTTCCATTAGCTGTTTAGGTTTAATTACTAATGTTAACTAGCATGTTAGTGATCAATAATTACTAATGTTAACTAGCATGTTAGTGATCAGTAATTACTAATGTTAACTAGCATGTTAGTGATCAGTAATTACTAATGTTAACTAGCATGTTAGTGATCAGTAATTACTAATGTTAACTAGCATGTTAGTGATCAGTAATTACTAATGTTAACTAGCATGTTAGTGATCAGTAATTACTAATGTTAACTAGCATGTTAGTGATCAGTAATTAGCCTGTGTCTATGTTATCTCCTTACATATACCTACACTCTCCGTCTCTGTGAGATTGGGAATGATTGAGATTTCTCTCTCACAGCTACCAGAAGACTTCACACTTTCAGACACGTTGCTCACGTCACATCTACGTCTTCAAGCTCAGTTGGAGGCTGCTCAGTAACACTCAGCCAGCACCGGGAAAGAGACTTCTGATATCCTCCACTGGTCTCAGACCAGAGACACGGGGTCTGCTGGTCTATTTTATATATGTCAATGATGGCAACAGATACAGACTGAGCATCAATATTTTACAGCTCAGGTCCTTTGAACGAGCCCGGGCCATAAAAGCTGCTTCCTGTGCAGCTTTAAATATCTGCGATTCTACAGTTAAATCATCACCAGTTACAGTTAAAGCGGTCTGAAGAGACTGGGCAAACTCACACAGCAAACTGACCCAATCACATTATTTCCTTTGCTGGAGAAAAGACAGAAAAACACTGATTGACCGGTCACTTATTTTTTTTTATTTTTTTATGCTGTACGTCTGAATTAGGCATTTTTTCTTGTCACATCACTTTTTTTTTTTCACATTTACAATATCTCTTACTAAAAGGCAGGTAAAGGGTATTCAATATAGGCTCTACCTACACAAATATACTATGAACTGTGCTTATCTTTGACCTGCCAGTGACATCTATCAATGAATACTAGAGATGCACCGATAGAGCGGCCGGTGACCAGAATTAACCGGTATTCACGTGCACGGCCATGACCGGCGAGCAGCAGGTCAGTCTGACATATGGCGATTTCATGCCGGTCAACGCTACAACTAACTGACAACAGAAGTTATAGAGTTACAGTTCTCAAGACGCACGCACACACATCGCGACAGGCCTACTTCTTTCCCCGGTAAATTGCGGGTAAACGGCAAAAACAGATGAGAATAGGGTATTTTACAATAACTTTGAATGCACCACAAGGTTGACAACAGCAGTGACCAAGTGGTAGTCTGTCTCTTTTAGCTCTTAGCTTTAGCGGCAGAGTGTTGTACATCCCAGTGTTGGAATCCTCTACAGTGAAATACAGACACCATTTACAGTTTAGCTGTCAGCATTTTAACCGCGTTTAATCCATCCTAGAGATGCACCGATAGAGCGGCAGGTGACCGTAATTGGCTGGTTTTCATGGGCTCAGCCATGACCAGCAGGTCAGTCTGACATATGCTGATTTCATGCCGGTCAATGCTACAATTAACCGAAAACAAGTTATACGAGTTACAGTTATCACACACGGGCGTACCCGCTCGCGGTGTGAAGCTCGTGTCAGCACTATTCTCCCACATGTAGGGAACCTCGTGAGTTAACCTGCAACATGTCAGCTGTTTGGACATTCTTCAGCATGTGGTCAGAAGATAACAAGTTTACAATATGCAACACCTGCAAGGAGACAGCTGGGTGTGGAGGGACCACACCAAAAACCAGAAATCAAATTGATTTAAGTGTGATATTGGATGTGAGAAGAAGGAAATGGTTCTAACGTTGCTCTCTAGATGTGTGTGAATGTCCCACAGCAGGAGTCATTTATATAGTTCTATTTTATAGTGATCCATTATCTGTTCAAAACATGTTCTATTAAAGAAAAGATAGAAAATAAATATTTGTGTGTGCTGTAAAGTGGTTAGAAAATATGAAATCTGAATCTGCTAAAATCGGTATTGGCCGGTCTAACTCACAGAAAATAAGAAATCAGCCTAGAAAGTTGTAATCTGTGCATCTCTACTTGTAACCTCTGTACACGGATAACCTCTCTCATATTTCATGTAAAAAACGAGGCACTTCGCCAGTTTCAAGACAGTCCAAATAAATCACTTGTTTCTCCGTTCAGTTCTTTCAGAAGATCACATCTGAAGTGTTAAGATTAGACAAATTAGGGGCAACCTCTAGCTCCCCCAGTAATGGTGCGTTATTTTTGTCCACCGAAATCGATTTACGAGTTGTTTTCCTGAGTTACGAACCGGAAGTTGTAAAAATAGCCCCCCCGAGGTCGTATATATACACGACTCGTCAAGTCGTCTGAACTCAGAGGACCCCAAGTTCACTTTCAAAGATGGCTACCTCGTGCATCACACGCAGTAAATATTGTGGTTTTCTACAATTTTAAGCACTTTTGTCTTTGTTGTAACCAAATGAAGAAGTGGTACACATAGTGCTGTATACTGCTACCTATAGACATGTCTCTACAGTCTTATTAGGGGTTAAACATAGTGCTGTATACTGCTACCTATAGACATGTCTCTACAGTCTTATTAGGAGTTAAACATAGTGCTGTATACTGCTACCTATAGGCATGTCTCTACAGTCTTATTAGGAGTTAAACATAGTGCTGTATACTGCTACCTATAGACATGTCTCTACAGTCTTATTAGGAGTTAAACATAGTGCTGTATACTACTACCTATAGACATGTCTCTACAGTCTTATTAGGAGTTAAACATAGTGCTGTATACTGCTACCTATAGACATGTCTCTACAGTCTTATTAGGAGTTAAACATAGTGCTGTATACTGCTACCTATAGACATGTCTCTACAGTCTTATTAGGAGTTAAAGGTCCAATATGTAATATTTATACTGTAATAAATCCAAAAATGACACCAATGCCTCATCAGATATTAAGGAAACATGTTAAACTGAAATACTACCTTTTCTGACAACAATGCTAATGTCAGTATTTTTTCTTTTTGAAATTTACATTCCGTGACGGAATTTATGTTTTGGTCTGTGTGTGTGTGTGTGTGTGTGTGTGTGTGTGTGTGTGTGTGTGTGTGTGTGTGTGTGTTGTTATCAACGGCCCAGTTTGAAAGGCAGGCCGGGTTGCCAGATATACCTGTAAACACGTAAACCCAGCACGCTACAGGAGCAGAAAGCAGAGCAGTAGCCCAACGTTAACGTTAATCAGAACGTAATTTTCATGTATCAAACTGTGAGATATATGTGTGTAATATGACAATAACTGGGTGAATAGAATCATAAATGTTACTAAAAATGTTACAAAAATCCATCTTTTCTCCGACTCGTAGTATCGTGTGACAAAAAGAACGCAACAACCCCGCAGGTTATTCGTTTTCCGACACGGATGTGACGTCACACTCGAGCTACTAGTCGCGATTACGAGACACAAAGAACGCGCCATAAGAGCGTGCGCCACATGCAGGCTGCGTCCTTTGCAGCGGCGCGGGTTCGAGTCCGACCCGCTGCCCTTTGCTGCGTGTCGTCCCCCCCCCCCATCTCTCTCCCACCTTTCCTGTCTATCCACTGTCACTATCAAATAAAAAAAAGGGAAAAGCCCCCCAAATATAATCTTTTAAAGATTTGGGAGAGAAGATTTTTCAGAGTGCTCTTAAAACCCACTTGTTTTCCTTAGCATTTGATAATGCTATGTAAGTTGTTTGTTTTGTTTGTATTGTTTTTTAAGCTTTTATGTTTTTATACCTTATGTACAGCACTTTGGTTCCACTTGTGGTTTTGAAAGTGCTTTATAAATAAAGTTGAGTTGAGTTGAAATTAGACAAATAACGGGTTTAAAAAAAGCGGCAGTGGTCGACACAGACGGGATTTTACGACACAGCTATCGAGGGATTTCTTTGGGATGTACTGTTGTTCGACTGGGATGTTGGGTTAGACAGAAGCGCTGGACGCAGCTCTGCAAAGTGCTGAGAAGGCTGTTTTCACACATATCTCGTTTGGTCGGGACTTTTTAAATTTGAGCCGAACCAAAATTACAGGTGTGAAACCTCACACGTGACACTTTAGAGGCGGCGCACTTTCAAAAAAACTGTGGCGTTACATCGCGGGTGTTAAGAGGTCCGCTGAGAAAACATCTCAGGAGGAGCCAGTGGACAAAGAGGCGAAAGTCAAAAAAACGTTTTTTTTTTTAAAAGAACGATGGAGAAAAGCAGACAATGGGGAATCCCGCGATTGGTTAGTTTACGACGAGACAAATCTGATAATGTACCGCTCTGTATGTCGTCAACACGCTTCAGAAGATGCCAAAACTAATAGATTCATTGTTGGGACTAAAAACCTAAAACTGGAAGCCATAAAAGACCACGAATCGTCCAAATGCCACATCCAGGTAAAAAAAGAGAGCACAGGGAAACGCAGCCCCGGAGAATACGGCTGCCATGAAGGCTCCTACCAGCCTGAAGACGGCCCAGTTGGATAAGATGAAATTCCTGTTTAGGAACTCCCACGCAATCGCGAAAAAAGGAATGCCATTTCAAGATTACGAATGGCAATGCAAGTAAGTGGGTTTTTTTGTCTATGAAATGTTGAATTGTAGATTAAATGCTGAATAAGGTCAGAAGAATATAGCGCCCATGTAACCAACGTCAGTAGCTAGGCTAGTTTATATGCATAAAGTAGCCTATAACGTGAGTGCTATGGTACGATATTTACTTCTAACTGTACTTTTCATTGTTTATTTTTCCATTTTCATTTTATAGATTAGATGAGAAAAAAAGGGAATTAGCACAGGTAGCACATACGTGAATCGGAAGCAAGCCAGGGTGTTTATTAAGCACATAGCTGCAGCTGAGAGGAAGACCATTCAGTCAAAGATAGCAGCAGCGAAATTCCTCTCCATTATGTCTGACGGGTCTACTGACACTGCCGTGATGGAACAGGAAATGCTGTACACGCGCTTGTGCAACCGAGGCAAGGTGGAGGTCCACTTTGTAGGGATACAGGATGTGGAGAAAGCAGACGGTGAGAACATCGCTCAGGCAACAGACGACATGATGAGGGAGGTCAGTGGAGAAGAGTGGCAGGCCCAGTTTGTGGCATGTGCAACTGATGGTGCGTCGGTGATGACAGGGACACGTAAAGGAGTAGTGAGCAGGCTGAGAGGAAGTAACATGCACGTCCTGGGTATTCACTGTATGGCACACCGCCTGGAACTAGCTTTCAAGGATGCCATTAAGAGCTGCTCTATGAAATATAAAACAGATTGAAGATGTGCTGTCAGGGCTGCATACATTCTATTGTAAAAGTGCTCTCAACAGGGCAAACCTAAAGCACAGCTTCAAGATTCTGGGCCAGAATCCCCTTGTACCAGCTAGGGTTGGAGGCACCAGGTGGGTTTCTCACCTCTTCAGGGCCATTGACCATTTTTTGAGGGGTTACCAGGGACTTACCCAGCACCTAGACCAGGTAAGCTAAATAACAGTGTAGAGAACTCGAATGTTAAGTTAAAAGGTTAGGTCCGTTTACTGTCAGGAATTTGTTCAGTGTAATTTAATAAATTGAACTAACTTACACTTATAAAACATTGACTAATGGACTTTTCTTTGATTTGACAGATTTTTGTATAAAGATTCAGTCACCAGATGCTGAAGGGGTGAATGCAGTGCAGAAGAGCAAAGCACGCCACTACTTCCAAACCTGCCGGGATCCAGCATTTTTCATGTTTTGCAACTTCATGCATGATTGCCTGACTCACCTCAGCAGGCTCTCTCCGACTCTTCAAACCTATCAGCTATCACAGTGGCTGAAGTACACAGCTGCCTGACAGCCACCCAAACAGTGCTCACAAAATACAAAACCAGGTGAGTGTCAGAGAACTGAAAAGTTGTGTTAATGCGTTTGCTGCTTAGCTGAATATCTTAAATAAACGTACTTTGGGCTGCTCGACAAACTCTGCCAGACTCTGCAAAGTCGCTTCACCCACACGACCATAGGGATTCTCCAAGCTACAAAGTTAGTGAATCTGAACAGCTGGCCTGACGCAGATCCCTCTAAAAGGTATGTATGTGGTTTAGGTTCATGCATAACATTTCATCTACAAAGTCATGAAAGTATATAACTCAATGTTTCATTATGTCCGTCTCTTTTTCAGAATTTGGTGAATCAGAAGTGGAGGAATTAACTACACACTTCCAGAGCTCATCCCAGATCAGTGGACCATACTCAAGACCAGACTGTACGAGACGGGAGAGAGTCTCCACATGAAGACCTGGCCAGAAATCAACAGGTCTTTGCAACCGCAGTGCCCCGACATCCTCAGCCTGGTTGACCTCATTCTCACTACTAGTACTAGCCTCTAATGCAGTAGTAGTAACTAAAGACCTATCTTTTTGATGTTGCTTTTCTTTAAATAATGTATTTTATTAACTTTAATTTCTTATACTGCACTGTAACTTTTATTCTTATACTGCACTATCAATTTTATTCTGGTCTTTTAATGTTTTTAATTTGTTTATTATTGTTTTTTAATTGCTCTTTAATGTTTTATGCAAAGCACTTTGAATTGCCCTGTTGCTGAAATGTGCTATACAAATAAAGCTGCCTTGCCTTGCAGACTGTGAAAGAGGCTTCAATCAAATGAAGTTAGTAAAAAATGACTGGAGGTCCCGTCTTACATCAAGAAGCCTCTGTGAACTACGTGTCCCTCTATTGAGAATTATGACCCCACCCCTGCTATCCAGCTCTGGCATCAGGCTAGCATCCGGCCTAGAAGGCCAGAGTTCATGGAGGGGAAGAAGAACGCTCAGGAAAGCTCCTCTGAAACTTCAGAATCTGATTCTGATGAGCAGGAGTGAATTGTACTGGGAGGGGGGAGGAATGTTAGTTTTTTGTTTAATCTGTCCTACTCATTTAATGAAATGTATATAAGTTTGTGTATGTATAAGAGAGAAAGAGAAAGTGATCAGTGTTTCATTGAGACTTGAGATTAAATAAACTGCTTAAGTATTGTAGATCTTGTACTATTAATTTTCACATGCAGTTACACATTGTCGGTTAAAAACCAGAAAGTGGCTGGTAAAAACATTGAGTGGCTCGTAGATTTTGAAATCCACCAGCCACAGTGGCCGGTGGACAAAAAGTTTAATTTCCATCCCTGGTCAGTAGGAGAGAGCAGCAGTCAGTAGGGGAGAGCAGCAGTCAGTAGGAGAGAGCAGCAGTCAGTAGGGGAGAGCAGTAGTCAGTAGGAGAGAGCAGCAGTCAGTAGGAGAGAGCAGCAGTCAGTAGGAGAGAGCAGCAGTCAGTAGGAGAGAGCAGTAGTCAGTAGGGGAGAGCAGCAGTCAGTAGGGGAGAGCAGCAGAAAAACTCAGACCCAGAGAGAGGATACGAGAGGACGGGGAAGCCCGTCAACAAACCAATCAGTTCTTAGTATCAGGAGACACAGCTCACGTATGTGATGATGGCAGGACGTAGGAGTGTCACGTGGAGACCTTTGTGCGCTTGCAAAACTGCCGTGTGAAACCAAAACTTACCGGATCAAATGTAGACAATGTAACTGAAATATGAACCTTGGTCCGCACCAAGACGAGTATTTACCTGGCTGTTTGTCTACTTTAGAGCAGAAACTATTCAAAAACAAACTGACTTCTAGCTGAATAATCAGCTGTGTGACTGCTGTGTATCGGTTCATCCCTAAATTGAAGTGGGACAAAAGGAAAAAAACTTCAAAAAAAATAAAAAATGTGCACCTGGTTAGCTCACCTGGTAGAGCGTGCGCCCATATACAGAGGCTCAGTCCTCACCGCAACAGCGGCTACGGGTTCGGCTCCGAAGCGCGGCCCTTTGCTGTATGTCATTCCCCCTCTCTTTCCCCTTCCATGTCTAAGCTGTAGGGGTGGGAATCACCAGAGGCCTCACGATACGATATCATCCCGATACTTACGTCACAATACCATATTTTTGCGATTTTAAACATATTGCAATATTATGCGATATATTGCAACGTATTACCTTTTTTCCAACTTCAGATTTTTCCCCAATTTCAAATGATGTCCCGAAATAACTGTTTTATCTAAAAAGATACATTTCTCTGTTTGTTCATCTCACTTTAGTTTTATTGCTGCAAAATCTGATTGTCAAGCAGACAAACTGACCAACACATAGATATCATAAAAGATCTATACTTGGCGTCTGTATCAATACAGTATTGCCACGAAAAATACCACGATACTATGCTGTATCGATTTTTTTCCCCACCCCTACTAAGCTGTCCTATAAAATAAAGAACTTACACCCGACTTACACCAATATACGACCATTAAGACATTTTATTGCCTTTACAGTTTGGTGGCTCTCCTCCTACAGTCAGTGTTAACAGGCAGGAATGTCAACACCTTCGTCTGTGAGTTTCCGCTTATCAAGAACTCTGGCGGAGTCACGCTGAAGGCATCCAGAGTCCCAACGCAACAAGTCAGAGCAGAGCAAACAATGTGTACGGAGACCCTGTCATCACACTCACACACGGCAGCCTACACTTCAGTCCACCTGCTGCAGGGTGTGTTATGACAAAGACATTAACTCCCACACACACACACACACACACACACACACACACACACACACACACACACACACACACACACACACAGCTGAATGCACAGACCTACAGCCACTAAAAGGTTCTACGGGAAAATTACGAAGGGGAATTTGACAGTTCAAGGTGTTTTCACTGTTGATTTGTTCAATAAATGCAACAGCTTTCCAAAAATCAATGAGTAGCCTAATAGTGTAAAATTGTGGTTTCAATATTGATCTAAATAATTGATTGATTTTTTATTTTCTTCATCATTATCAAGCAGCTCTTAAAATAATTACTTTGTTTCTCAAACTGACTAAACTAGCTTCCTCAAAATATTGACATTTGGTTATTTTGATAAAGTTTCTCATTGTTTTAAGATACTAGGTCATTAAAAATTACTATTAGGATCTTTTTTTCTCATCACATTGGAGAAAATGGGCCTCCATATAACTTTTATGAGTTACAATAAAAATGAAAGAAAAAAAAAAAGATAGAAGTTTACAGTTGTGACAGCGCTGTGAAGCTAACGGCTAACTAGCTCAAGTTGAGCTAACGGCTGACTAGCTCCAGTTGAGCTAACCGTAACGGAAGCTGCTCTGTCCCGTTAGCTTAGCCACTTAGCCAGCTAACGTTAGGTTACAAGTATTTAGTTTAGCTGTGACCGTTAACGACATTTTTACGGGCGGTGATTAGAAACTACAATGTGAAGATGAAAATATAACGTGGCTTTATAACAGCTTTAATTACACGGTAACGGTTGTGGCTAGAAGGGATACATCTATGGCCGGTTATGACTACGAGGGATACATCTACGGCCGGAACTTACGCAAAAGTACGCAAAATCTAACTAAATCTATGCTAATAAAATAATATAATTTTAGTACTCTCACCCAGAAAACAATTGTTCTTTCATCGCGGGTGTTGTAATCCAAACCCACGATATTTTTCCTAAACTTAACTAGTCATTTTGGTGCCTTGCGTTAAAACTTAACTGTCGTCACGGTAACGTAGCTAACGTTATCCGTTCTTAGCTTTGGGGTTAGCTAGCTAGCCTAAATCACTGCTAAGCTAATTGTGCTAACCTGGAGCTCGGCCCTCTCCACTTCCCAGTGCGCTCGCTCCATCTCGAACCGGGCCCACTCGTGCTGGATGTAGTGCAGGATGCCGGGGATGGTGTACTGCTGCTGGGGCCGGGGCAGCTCGTCTTGTTGGTGGGGCACCATGATTCCTCCACCACCACCTCCGATCGACGGATTAGCGCCGCTGCTGTTGCTCCCTTGCTGCTGCTGCTGCGGCGGAGGCTGTCTCGGAGCTCCGACCCCTCCTCCTCCGGGCTGCTCATCCATGTTTTTTTTTTTTTTTTTTTTTTTTAGAAAAGTAGAAGGAAACAAGAAGCAGCCACGCTCCGCAGAATGATTCCCGTCCCCCTTCCTAAAGCCCGTGTCTCCGCTCCGTGTCTGTCACGCTGGCTCCACCGCGGTGTGCGAGGCTGGCTGCCCCCCGGAGGGCTGCGGTGAGTGGGGCTGATTGCGGACGCGGTGTTTGTGTGTGGCTCTAACCGGCCGCCATTACTGCTCTCTCACTCTCTCTCTCCCTGGATCCGATGATTACGGAGGGAGAACCCAGCCGCGCTGCATGACGGGAAAGATCCATCCTGCTTCTTTTTTTTTTTCCCCCTGTCATCCACCTTTGTAACGTTCAATGCAAAGGGAGAAAGTAGGAAACAAAGAAATAGAATGAGTAGAAAGGACAACTAAAGGGTAACTTAGGTTGTTTTTTTTTCAAAATGAAATCTATATTCCCATGTCCAAAATAAGCTGCAATGTAACGTTAATGGGCAAATGCACACCTTCAATTTCTGTCCACCAGACTCGATGTAAATAATCAGGACTTTTAGCGTGTATAGAGCCAGCATATCTCCACCAGACTCCATGTAAATAATCAGGACTTTTAGCGTGTATAGAGCCAGCATATCTCCACCAGACTCCATGTAAATAATCAGGACTTTTAGCGTGTATAGAGCCAGCATATCTCCACCAGACTCCATGTAAATAATCAGGACTTTTAGCGTGTATAGAGCCAGCATATCTCCACCAGACTCCATTTAAATAATCAGGACTTTTAGCGTGTATAGAGCCAGCATATCTCCACCAGACTCCATGTAAATAATCAGGACTTTTAGCGTGTATAGAGCCAGCATATCTCCACATGTAAATGGGTGAATTAAGGTTTTGATAGTTTTATTTAGTTTCTGTGCACTTTGAATGAAATGTGTTTTACGATGATAAAAGTCCTGATTATTTACATGGAGTCTGGTGGAGTTTGGTAATGGGGATTTTGGGGCTGTTTGAATACGGTTTTCCTAAAAAAAAAACACAAATTTTATTTTTTTACCTTAAAGACAAATTGAATACTTAGTACACACAAATAATGTAATTGATTTTTTTAACATCTAGAATGTAATACGCATCTATTTTATTGTATTTCATCTTTTTTTTTTTTAAGAAATCCAAAAAATTACTTTTGAATCAATGTATAATTTCCCAGGACAATTTCATGGAAACCCTGTCACATAAATATATTTAAATGGAAAATTGTCAATGCTTTTGAATTTGTGACCCTGTTATGAAAAAAAAATTATATTTGACATTTTTTTATTTGATAAAAAATCTGTAATAACATCGAATGTTTGGGTTTTCCTTTACTGTAATAAATCCACAATAAAGAGAGACATATACATTATTAATATATACATATAATGTATACATACATTATATATATATATATATATATTATATATATATATATATATATATATATATATATATATATATATATGTTTTTGTTTAAACGTTCTTGTTTATCCATATTTCATGAACGCACCAGATGAGTGCTCTACTGAGCATGCGTCAGAAATGCTAACGTCTCTAGTTAGCTCCATACATATAGCCAAATAGCTGGCGTTGGTAACTGAAGCCTCTCGTTTATTTGTCAGTGATTTCGCTTTAATGTAATGTAACTGTGAGCGTCGGGACGGGTGCGACGCCTCAATGATTTAACAGAGAAGCTAACACTGTTAGCCCAACGGCCGTTAGCTTGATGTTGTTGTTGTTGTTGATGATGATGAGGCTCATTTAGCTCCAGTTTAGCTACAAGCTAGCAGCTACCGGTAAGTTTAAGAAACATTCATGACATATATATGATACGTGACACCGTCCACGGCCGTTTGGAGGAGTCAAACTATATTTAAACTGACTTGTTAACGGTTATAAACGGCTTATACATTCAGATGACAGTTTGATGCCTTCGAGTGCTCCTCGGACGTTCCGTTGTCCCAGTAACGGAAGCCGTGCCGAGGGAGAGAGAAGGAGGGAGGGATGGATGGATGGATGAAGAGAGAGAGAGAGAGAGAGAGAGAATGAGGGAAGGAGAGAGAATGAGGGAGAAAGAGAGAAGGAGGGATGAGAGAGAGGAGGGATGGATGGATGGATGGAGAGAGAGAGAGAGAAGAAGGGATGGATGGATGGAGAGGGAGCGAGAGAGGGAGTGAGAGGGGGAGAGAGAGAGAGAGAGAGGAGGGATGAGAGAGAGAGGGAGAGAGAGAGAAGGTGGGATGAGAGAGAGAGGGAGCGAGAGAGAAAGAGGGAGCGAGAGAGAAGGAGGGATGAGAGAGAGAGGGATGAGAGAGAAGGAGGGATGAGAGAGAGAGTGAGAGGGAGAGAGAGAGGATGGATGAGACAGAGAAGGAGGGATGGATGGATGGAGAGAGAGAGAGAGAAGAAAGGATGGATGGAGAAGGAGCGAGAGAGAGAGTGAGAGGGGGGGAGAGAGAGAGAAGGAGGGATGGAGAGAGAGGGAGCGAGAGAGAAGGAGGGATGAGAGAGAGTGAGAGGGAGAGAGAGAGAAGGAGGGATGAGACAGAGAAGGAGGGATGGATGGATGGAGAGAGAGAGAGAGAGATGGAGGGATGGAGAGAGAGAGAGAGAGAAGAAAGGATGGATGGATGGAGAGGGAGCGAGAGAGAGTGAGAGGGAGGGAGAGAGAGAAGGAGGGATGGAGAGGGAGAGACTATTGTACGATTTTGAGGTACTTCAGTATTTTAATGTTCTGATACTGTCTACTTCTACTGTGTGTGTGTGTGTCTCTGGTTGTGTGTGTGCCAGGTGTGTGTGTGTGTGTGTGTGTGTGTGTGCCAGGTGTGTGTCTCTGGGTCTTTGTGTGTGCCAGGTGTGTGTGTGTGTGTGTGTGTGTGTGTGTGTGTGTGTGCCAGGTGTGTGTGTGTGTGTGTGTGTGTGTGGTCCCAGGATGATAAAGTTCGTGCTCATGGTGAACCGGCAGGGTCAGACCCGGTTGTCCCGGTACTACGAGCCAGTGGAGCTGAGCCGCCGGGCGCCGCTGGAGGCCGACGTGGTGCGCTGCTGCCTGAGCCGCAAGAAAGACCAGGTACCCATCTGTCCCACGGTCTGTGAAGTACACACGCTGGAATGTAACTAGAGTACATTTACTCCAGTACTGTACTTTAGTCCAAATGTTGAGGTACTTGTACTTTACTTGGGTCTTTTCTGTACTTTTTACTCCACTACACACACACAGACAGACACACAGTAACACACAAGGTGACACACACACACACACAGTCACACACACACAGTGACACACACACGGACAGACAGAAAAACACACACACGGACAGACAGAAAAACACACACACAGTGGCACACACGGTGACACACACAGACAGACAGACAGACAGACAGACAGACAGACACACACACAAACACACAGTAACACACACACACACACACTCACACACTCACACACACGGTGACACACACACACACACACAGGGACACACACTAACGCTGGAACAGATGAATGTAACGGAGTAACTAAAGTAATTAAAGCTGCGAGCAGCGATGGACGGACTCCGCTCCTTGCGACCGTACATTTGCGCATTGCGCAGACACGACAAACCGTCACCAATGAAAAGGGAACTCCCCGCCGAGTTCAACGATACCTCACACAAGACTCTACGTCATACGGTTCATTAGCTGTGAAAAGGGGCGTGGCTAATGCGTAGGGGGCGGGTCAAACCATCACCAATGAAGAAAGAAGTCTATGCTGAGTTCAATGACACCTCACAAGAGACTCTACCTTAAACGGTTCAAATGTTATGAAAGGGGGCGTGGCCTGAGTAAGTGGGCGTGGTCATATTATAGGGGGCGGCTCAGTATCACACGTAGACCACACATTCTGAGTTTCATGTAAATCGGATGATGTTTGTCATATAAGGCAGATTTCCTGTTGCCAGCGGGGGGCGCTATGACCAAAAATCAATTTTGGCCTGTAGGTGTCCTCAGGCCTGGACCCTTGTCAATTGTGAGAAATTTCAGGCAGACACGACAACGTATACTCAAGTTACAACAACTTCTTTGTTCATCGCTAAACACTCAAAATGGCCGCCACGCCCACACCGTCTGACGAAAAGTTTTTCTTTTAATAACTTTTCATCGTTAAGGTGTTGGGATGGTACAGACCAAGTTTGAAGTCCATCGGATGAAATCTCTAGGAGGAGTTCGTTAAAGTATAGCACCTTGACTTTTAGGCCTACTTCCTGTTGCCACTAGGGGGCGCTATGACTTTAAGTAAATATCGGCCTTTATTTGTCCTCAGGGTTGGACTCTTATGAATCATGAAAAGTTTCGAGGTAATCGGACAACGTACACTCGAGTTACACCCACTTCCTGTTTCGGCGGCGAAATGCACAAAATGGCCGCCCCGCCACGGCCACGCCCTATGACGAAAAGTTTTTCTTTTAACAACTTTTCATCTTTAACGTCTTAAGATGGCACAGACCGAGTTTGAAGTTGATCGGATGAAATCTCAAGGAGGAGTTCGTTAAAGTACGACATGTGGAAATGGCCAAAATCGCACTCATTTCGAACATTTAATTCAAAATGGCGGACTTCCTGTTGGGTTTAGGGTATGGCTCTAATGACGTTTTTTGTACATCTTGACATGTTACATATGTGTACCAAGTTTCGCGAGTCTACGTTAAACTTCTACTAGCAGTGATTTTAAATGGATTTCTCCAAATAGCCAAACTTTACCTGCGGAGTAGAAACTTCACGACTGAGGCATCGGTGGGAAGCCCAACGCCAGCGTGTGAACTATATTCTCCCAAAAGCTTCAATGTTTCAACGAATGGCTGAAACCGTAACTCAAGCTCACCACACACACACACACACCTGAAAGCTCGGGACGTAAACATATCACCAGAATGATTGACAACCAGGAGGACCAATAGTCTTGATGATCCACCCGGAAAAAGAAAATCCTCCACTATACCTTTTAAAATACGTAAATTTTCACCAGACTTGATGCAAGTTTTTGAATATGTTAAGCCCCTCAAAAAGCCAATTCATTTGGACGGGAAAAGAATAGAAAGAAACAATAATTCCTTCAGTTTCAATAGAGCCCTAACTAGTAACTAAAGTAACTAGTAAGTAACAAAATGTGGAACAGATGAATGTAACAGACGAATGGAGTAACTAAAGTAACTAGTAACTAAAGCTGGAACAGATGAATGTAGCGGAGTAACTAAAGTAACTAGTAACTAAAGCTGGAACAGACAGAATGTAGCGGAGTAACTAAAGTAACTAGTAACTAAAAACTGGAACAGACGAATGTAGCGGAGTAACTAAAGTAACTAGTAACTAAAGCTGGAACAGACGAATGTAGCGGAGTAACTAAAGTAACTAGTAACTAAAGCTGGAACAGACGAATGTGGCGGGAGTAAAAC
>NC_041350.1:2041969-2069469 GCF_004354835.1 Perca flavescens | reverse complement strand
CAAGGCCGCGGGGAGGGGTGAAAGGATCAAAGTCTTCTGATTGGCTGCGAAGGCTCTTGGGAGGGGGTGAAAGGGTCAAAGTCTTCTGATTGGCTGCCGAAGGCTGCGGGGGAGGGGTGAAAGGGTTAAAGTCTTCTGATTGGCTGCCGAAGGCTGCGGGGGAGGGGTGAAAGGGTTAAAGTCTTCTGATTGGTTGTTGAAGGCTGCGGGGGAGGGGTGAAAGGGTTAAAGTCTTCAGATTGGCTGCCGAAGGCTGCGGGGGAGGGGTGAAAGGGTTAAAGTCTTCTGATTGGATGCCGAAGGCTCTTGGGGAGGGTGAAAAGGGTCAAAGTCTTCTGATTGGTTGCAGAAGGCTTCGGGGGAGGGGTGAAAGGGTTAAAGTCCTCTGATTGGTTGCTGAAGGCTGCGGGGAGGGGTGAAAGGGTTAAAGTCCTCTGATTGGTTGCTGAAGGCTGCGGGGAAGGGGTGAAAGGGTTAAAGTCTTCTGATTGGCTGCCGAAGGCTGCGGGGGAGGGGTGAAAGGGTCAAAGTCTTCTGATTGGCTGCCGAAGGCTGCGGGGGAGGGGTGAAAGGGTCAAAGTCTTCTGATTGGCTGCCGAAGGCTGCGGGGAGGGTGAAAGGGTCAAAGTCTTCTGATTGGCTGCCAAGGCTGGGGGAGGTGAAAGGGTTAAAGTCTTCTGATTGGCTGCCGAATGCTGCGGGGAGGGGTGAAAGGGTTAAAGTCTTCTGATTGGCTGCGAGGCTCTTGGGGAGGGGTGAAAGGGTTAAAGTCTTCTGATTGGCTGCCGAAGGCTGGGGGGGAGGGGTGAAAGGGTTAAAGTCTTCTGATTGGCTGCCGAAGGCTGCGGGGGAGGGGTGAAAGGGTCAAAGTCTTCTGATTGGTTGTTGAAGGCTGCGGGGGAGGGGTGAAAGGGTTAAAGTCTTCTGATTGGCTGCGAAGGCTGGGGGGAGGTGAAAGGGTCAAAGTCTTCTGATTGGCTGCAAGGCTGGGGGAGGGTGAAAGGATCAAAGTCTTCTGATTGGCTGCCGAAGGCTGCGGGGGAGGGGTGAAAGGGTCAAAGTCTTCTGATTGGCTGCCGAAGGCTGCGGGGAGGGGTGAAAGGGTTAAAGTCTTCTGATTGGCTGCCGAAGGCTGCGGGGGAGGGGTGAAAGGGTTAAAGTCTTCTGATTGGTTGTTGAAGGCTGCGGGGGTGGGTGAAAGGGTTAAAGTCTTCAGATTGGCTGCCAAGGCTCTTGGGGGAGGGGTGAAAGGGTTAAAGTCTTCTGATTGGATGCCGAAGGCTGCGGGGGAGGGGTGAAAGGGTCAAAGTCTTCTGATTGGTTGCAGAAGGCTTCGGGGGAGGGGTGAAAGGGTTAAAGTCCTCTGATTGGTTGCTGAAGGCTGCGGGGAAGGGGTGAAAGGGTTAAAGTCTTCTGATTGGCTGCCAAGGCTCGGGGAGGGGTGAAAGGGTCAAAGTCTTCTGATTGGCTGCCGAAGGCTGCGGGGAGGGGTGAAAGGGTCAAAGTCTTCTGATTGGCTGCCGAAGGCTGCGGGGGAGGGGTGAAAGGGTCAAAGTCGTCTGATTGGCTGCCGAAGGCTTCGGGGGAGGGGTGAAAGGGTCAAAGTCTTCTGATTGGCTGCCAAGGCTCGCGGGGAGGGGTGAAAGGGTCAAAGTCTTCTGATTGGCTGCGAAGGCTGCGGGGAGGGGTGAAAGGGTTAAAGTCTTCTGATTGGCTGCCGAATGCTGCGGGGAGGGGTGAAAGGGTTAAAGTCTTCTGATTGGCTGCTGAAGGCTGCGGGGGAGGGGTGAAAGGGTCAAAGTCTTCTGATTGGTTGCAGAAGGCTTCGGGGGAGGGGTGAAAGGGTCAAAGTCTTCTGATTGGCTGCGAAGGCTGCGGGGAGGGGTGAAAGGGTCAAAGTCTTCAGATTGGCTGCGAAGGCTCTTGCGGGGAGGGGTGAAAGGGTTAAAGTCTTCTGATTGGTTGTTTAAGGCTGCGGGGGAGTGGTGAAAGTGTTAAAGTCTTCTGATTGGCTGCCGGGCTCTTGGGGAGGGGTGAAAGGGTCAAAGTCTTCTGATTGGCTGCCGAAGGCTCTTGGGGGAGGGGTGAAAGGATCAAAGTCTTCTGATTGGCTGCCGGGCTGCGGGGGGGGGTGAAAGGATCAAAGTCTTCTGATTGGCTGCCAAGGCTGCGGGGAGGGGTGAAAGGGTTAAAGTCTTCTGATTGGCTGCCGAAGGCTGCGGGGGAGGGGTGAAAGGGTCAAAGTCTTCTGATTGGTTGTTGAAGGCTGCGGGGAGGGGTGAAAGGGTCAAAGTCTTCAGATTGGCTGCAAGGCTCTTGGGAGGGGTGAAAGGGTTAAAGTCTTCTGATTGGCTGCTGAAGGCTGCGGGGGAGGGGTGAAAGGGTTAAAGTCTTCTGATTGGTTGTTGAAGGCTGCGGGGGCCCAGACACACACAGGCCGCCATTCATCCGCTCGCTGTGTGATCAGCCTTGAACAGTGGAAGGCATGTTATAGAGGGGGGGAGGGTGGGGGGGGGGGTGGGTGACTCAGGAATTCCACCGAGCATCACGTGACCCCTGAGCAAGGCATTTATATCATCCCTCTGGGGGCCCTCTCTGTTATTATTCCCCCTTTCTGAAGTCAAAACCAGAGAGAGAGAGAGAGGGAGGGAGCGATGGAGGGAGAGAGAGAGAGAGAGAGAGAGAGAGAGAGAGAGAGAGAGAGAGAGAGAGAGAGGGGAGAAAGAGAGAGGGAGAAAGAGAGAGAGAGAGAGAGAGAGAGAGAGAGAGGGGGAGAAAGAGAGAGGGAGAAAGAGAGGGAGAAAGAGAGGGAGAAAGAGAGAAGAGAGAGGGAGAGAGGAGAGAGGAGAGGGATAAAGAAAGAAGAGAGACAGAGAGAGAGAGAGAGAGAGAGGGAGACATATATATATATATATATATATATACATATATATAAATACATTAATATAAAAATTTAAATTAAATAATAAAAAAAAAAAGAAATCGAAATATATTAAAAATAATAATAATTTAAAAAAAGGGGATGAGAAAAAAGACAAAATAAAGAACATGTAAGCCTGATCCAAATCCCGTCTGACAGGAGCCACATTGTCAGCTTTGCCTCCCCCCTTCCCCCCCTTTCCCCCCGGGACCCAAACCAGAGCTCATCGGCACCTCAGTCGTCCCGAGTTAGGGGAATAACCGATGGCTGTTGCCATGGTGTCTTCTTTTAAGCCCTCACGTTGTCCACGTTTTCAAAAGTTTTTTTTTTTTTTTTTATCAGAAAATATGGGACGTCGATAAAGCGCCAAAAATGTAAAAAAAAAAAAAAAAAAAAAAGATAAAAACATGAAAAAAAAAAAAAAAAAAAAAGTCAGAAAAAGCGATTAAAATGTTGAAAAAAGTGTGGCCGGGTTGGCCCAGCGGGTAGAGCAGGCGCACATTTTTTTTTTTTTAACCTTTATTTATCCAGCTAAGTTTATTGAGAACCTGTAGTCCTAGTATGCATGTCTTTATAGTGGGAAGAAACCAGAGGAAACCCACACAAACACGGGGAGAACATGCAAACTCCACACAGAAAGGCCCGGAACGACCTGGGCTCGAACCCAGAACCTTCTTGCTGTGAGGCAGAAGTGCTAACCACTGATCCACCGTGCTGCACATGCCTCAACACAGAGGTCAAGGGTTCGAATCCGACCTGTGACTATTTCCTGCATGTCTTCCCCTCTCTCTCTCTCTCTCTCTCTCTCTCTCCCATTTCTCTCTCACCTAGCTGTCCTATCAAAATAAAAAAAACAAAAAATAATTTTAAATATATATATTAAAGATTCGCCTCTCCGGGAACCATCACCTTATCGTGGTGGAGAGGTTTGTGTGTCCCTGTGACCCTGAGG
Organism: Perca flavescens; assembly: GCF_004354835.1. Classification (NCBI taxonomy): domain Eukaryota; kingdom Metazoa; phylum Chordata; class Actinopteri; order Perciformes; family Percidae; genus Perca; species Perca flavescens. The sequence goes on along the minus strand of NC_041350.1, from coordinate 2,065,597 downwards.
GCTGTGTTGTCTGGAGCTGTGTGCTCCTGGTAGGGTCTCCCAAGGCAAAGTGGTGTCAGGTGAGGGGCCAGACAAGCCCCCGGCTGAGCGCCGCTGCGTTGGGGTTTACCCCGGTGGACGAGAGGGTCGACTCCCTACGCCTGCGGGTTGTGGGGGAACTTTGACTGTTGTTTGTGCATATGCACCAAACAGGAGTTCGTAGTATTCGGCCTTCTTGGAGACCTTGAGTCGAGTCCTGCATGGGGCTCCAGTGGGTTTCAGGTGAGGGTTGGCCTCCGCCAGGGCTGCGCTTTGTCACCAATCCTGTTTGTAATATTTATGGACAGGATATCGAGGCGTAGTCGGGGTGGGGAGGGGTTTCAGTTCGGTGGGCTGGGGATCTCATCGCTGCTCTTTGCAGATGATGTGGTCCTGATGGCTGATTGGGATGAGGATCAGCACCTCTAAATCGGAGGCCATGGTTCTCAGCAGGAAACCGATGGAATGCCTTCTCCAGGTAGGGAATGAGTCCTTACCCCAAGTGAAGGAGTTCAAGTACCTTGGGGTTTTGTTCGCAAGTGAGGGGACAATGGAGCGGGAGATTGGTCGGAGAATCGGCGCAGCGGGTGCGGTATTGCATTCAATCTATCGCACCGTTGTGACGAAAAGAGAGCTGAGCCAGAAGGCAAAGCTCTCGATCTACCGGTCAGTTTTCGTTCCTACCCTCACCTATGGTCATGAAGGCTGGGTCATGACCGAAAGAAGGAGATCCAGGGTACAAGCGGCTGAAATGGGTTTCCTCAGGAGGGTGGCTGGCGTCTCCCTTAGAGATAGGGTGAGAAGCTCAGTCATCCGTGAGGAGCTCGGAGTAGAGCCGCTGCTCCTTTGCGTCGAAAGGAGCCAGTTGAGGTGGTTCGGGCATCTGGTAAGGATGCCCCTGGGCGCCTCCCTAGGGAGGTGTTCCAGGCACGTCCAGCTGGGAGGAGGCCTCGGGGAAGACCCAGGACTAGGTGGAGGGAGGTCCAGCTGGGAGGAGGCCTCGGGGAAGACCCAGGACTAGGTGGAGGGAGGTCCAGCTGGGAAGAGGCCTCGGGGAAGACCCAGGACTATGTGGAGGGAGGTCCAGCTGGGAGGAGGCCTCGGGGAAGACCCAGGACTAGGTGGAGGGAGGTCCAGCTGGGAGGAGGCCTCGGGAAGACCCAGGACTAGGTGGAGGGAGGTCCAGGGAGGAGGCTGGGAGGAGGCCTCGGGGAGACCCAGGACTAGGTGGAGGGATTATATCTCCAACCTGGCCTGGGAACGCCTCGGGATCCCTCAGTCGGAGCTGGTTAATGTTGCTCGGGAAAGGGAAGTTTGGGGTCCCCTGCTGGAGCTGCTCCCCCCGTGACCCGATACCGGATAAGTGGACGAAGATGGATGGATGGATGGATGGATGGATTAAAGATTTGAATAAAAACTATTTAATTTAAAAATGAAAATGTATTAAATAAATATAAAAAAAATTTAAATTAAATAATTTAAAAAATATATATATATTAAATTAAAATTACATTTGTCGGTCGGGTTTTAAATAAATATAAAAAAAATGAAATAATTTAAAATATATATATTAAATTAAGAAATAAATAGATAAAAAAGAAGAAAAAAAAAGATGTAAATTCAAAAATAAAATGTATTAAATAAATATAAAAATATAATTACAAAAAGAAAATAATTATAAAAGAAAAAAGACAAAAAAAAAAAACATTAAAATGTAAAATACAAAACAAATGGAGATAGAGACGACCAAAGGGTTAAGAAGCAGGAGCACAACACACCATCAACAAACGGCTGGCTGGGCTTTTGGGGTTGTCCACGGCAACGACTATTTTTAGGCTGCTCGTTATCTCCCGACCAGCACCCCTGGGAGTTACTGGACTAAACCATTTATGTAACTCCCCCATGTCTTCTCTCTCTCTCTGTCTCTGTCTCTGTCTCTCTCTCTCTCTCTGTCTCTCTCTCTCTCTCTCTCTCTCTCTCTCTCTCTCTCTCTCTCTCTCTCTCTCTCTCTCTCTCTCTCTCTCTCTCTCTCTCTCTGTCTCTCTCTCTCTCTCTCTCTCTCTCTCTGTCTCTCTCTCTGTCTCTCTCTCTCTCTCTCTCTCTCTCTCTCTCTCTCTCTCTCTCTCTCTCTCTCTCTCTCTCTCTGTCTCTCTCTCTCTCTGTCTCTCTCTCTCTCTCTCTCTCTCTCTGTCTCTCTCTCTGTCTCTCTCTCTCTCTCTCTCTCTCTCTCTCTCTCTCTCTCTCTCTCTCTCTCTCTCTCTCTCTCTGTCTCTGTCTCTCTCTCTCTCTCTCTCTCTCTGTCTCTGTCTCTGTCTCTCTCTCTCTCTCTCTCTCTCTCTCTCTCTCTCTCTCTCTCTCTCTCTCTCTCTCTCTCTCTCTCTCTCTCTCTCTCTCTCTCTCTCTCTCTCTCTCTCTCTCTCTCTCTGTCTCTCTCTCTCTCTCTCTCTCTCTCTCTCTCTCTCTCTCTCTCTCTCTCTCTCTCTCTCTCTCTCTCTCTCTCTCTGTCTCTGTGTCTCTCTTTCTGTCTCTCTCTGTCTCTGTCTCTCTATCTCTGTCTCTGTCTCTGTCTCTCTCTCTCTCTCTCTCTCTCTCTCTCTCTCTCTGTCTCTCTCTCTCTCTCTCTCTCTCTCTCTCTCTCTCTCTCTCTCTGTCTCTGTCTCTCTCTCTCTCTCTCTCTCTCTCTCTCTCTGTCTCTGTGTCTCTCTCTGTCTCTCTCTCTCTGTCTCTCTGTCTCTCTCTCTGTCTCTGTCTCTGTCTCTCTGTCTCTGTCTCTGTCTCTGTCTCTCTCTCTCTCTCTCTGGACTCTCTCTTTAGAGACAGGTAGCACTGGACTCTCTCTTTAGAGACAGGTAGCTCTGGACTCTCTCTTTAGGGACAGGTAGCTCTGGACTCTCTCTTTAGGGACAGGTAGCTCTGGACTCTCTCTTTAGAGACAGGTAGCACTGGCCTCTCTCTTTAGAGACAGGTAGCACTGGACTCTCTCTTTAGGGACAGGTAGCACTGGACTCTCTCTTTAGGGACAGGTAGCTCTGGACTCTCTTTAGAGACAGGTAGCACTGGACTCTCTCTTTAGAGACAGGTAGCACTGGACTCTCTCTTTAGGGACAGGTAGCACTGGACTCTCTCTTTAGGGACAGATAGCTCTGGACTCTCTCTTTAGGGACAGGTAGCACTGGACTCTCTCTTTAGAGACAGGTAGCACTGGACTCTCTCTTTAGGGACAGGTAGCTCTGGACTCTCTCTTTAGAGACAGGTAGCACTGGACTCTCTCTTTAGGGACAGGTAGCACTGGACTCTCTCTTTAGGGACAGATAGCTCTGGACTCTCTCTTTAGGGACAGGTAGCACTGGACTCTCTCTTTAGGGACAGGTAGCTCTGGACTCTCTCTTTAGAGACAGGTAGCACTGGACTCTCTCTTTAGGGACAGGTAGCACTGGACTCTGTCTTTAGGGACAGGTAGCTCTGGTCTCTCTCTTTAGGGACAGGTTGCACTGGACTCTCTCTTTAGGGACAGGTAGCTCTGGACTCTCTCTTTAGAGACAGGTAGCACTGGACTCTCTCTTTAGGGACAGGTAGCTCTGGACTCTCTCTTTAGAGACAAGTAGCACTGGACTCTCTCTTTAGAGACAGGTAGCACTGGACTCTCTCTTTAGGGACAGGTAGCACTGGACTCTCTCTTTAGGGACAGGTAGCACTGGACTCTCTCTTTAGGGACAGATAGCACTGGACTCTCTCTTTAGAGACAGGTAGCACTGGACTCTCTCTTTAGAGACAGGTAGCACTGGACTCTCTCTTTAGAGACAGGTAGCACTGGACTCTCTCTTTAGGGACAGGTAGCACTGGACTCTCTCTTTAGGGACAGGTAGCTCTGGACTCTCTCTTTAGAGACAGGTAGCACTGGACTCTCTCTTTAGGGACAGGTAGCACTGGACTCTCTCTTTAGAGACAGGTAGCACTGGACTCTCTCTTTAGAGACAGGTAGCACTGGACTCTCTCTTTAGGGACAAGTAGCTCTGGACTCTCTCTTTAGGGACAGATAGCTCTGGACTCTCTCTTTAGAGACAGGTAGCACTGGACTCTCTTTTAGAGACAGGTAGCACTGGACTCTCTCTTTAGAGACAGGTAGCACTGGACTCTCTCTTTAGGGACAGGTAGCACTGGACTCTCTCTTTAGGGACAGGTAGCACTGGACTCTCTCTTTAGAGACAGGTAGCACTGGACTCTCTCTAGGGACAGGTAGCACTGGACTCTCTCTTTAGGGACAGGTAGCTCTGGACTCTCTCTTTAGAGACAGGTAGCACTGGACTCTCTCTTTAGGGACAGGTAGCACTGGACTCTCTCTTTAGGGACAGGTAGCTCTGGTCTCTCTCTTTTAGGGACAGGTTGCACTGGACTCTCTCTCTTTAGGGACAGGTAGCTCTGGACTCTCTCTTTAGAGACAGGTAGCACTGGACTCTCTCTTTAGGGACAGGTAGCTCTGGACTCTCTCTTTAGAGACAGGTAGCACTGGACTCTCTCTTTAGAGACAGGTAGCACTGGACTCTCTCTTTAGGGACAGGTAGCACTGGACTCTCTCTTTAGGGACAGATAGCTCTGGACTCTCTCTTTAGAGACAGGTAGCACTGGACTCTCTCTTTAGAGACAGGTAGCACTGGACTCTCTTTAGAGACAGGTAGCACTGGACTCTCTCTTTAGGGACAGGTAGCACTGGACTCTCTCTTTAGGGACAGGTAGCACTGGACTCTCTCTTTAGGGACAGGTAGCACTGGACTCTCTCTTTAGGGACAGGTAGCACTGGACTCTCTCTTTAGGGACAAGTAGCTCTGGACTCTCTCTTTAGAGACAGGTAGCTCTGGACTCTCTCTTTAGAGACAGGTAGCACTGGACTCTCTCTTTAGGGACAGGTAGCACTGGACTCTCTCTTTAGGGACAGATAGCTCTGGACTCTCTCTTTAGAGACAGGTAGCACTGGACTCTCTCTTTAGAGACAGGTAGCACTGGACTCTCTTTAGAGACAGGTAGCACTGGACTCTCTCTTTAGAGACAGGTAACACTGGACTCTCTTTAGAGACAGGTAGCACTGGACTCTCTTTTAGGGACAGGTAGCACTGGACTCTCTCTTTAGGGACAGGTAGCACTGCATTTAGCTTTGTGCTTCTGTTTGTGTGTTCCAGATGGTGATGTAGTTTAGTTTCTGTTGTGTTATAATCTGGTTAACTCTGATTGGTTGGTTCCCAGACTGGTCCTGAGGCAGAACCGGGTCAGGAACTGACCTGAGCATCAGGACCAGCTGAGTGAGGGGACTCAGCTCTTGGTGTTGCAGGGCTTTCTGCTGGTAGGAGTGGGGGGTCACTGTTTTTTAGATGGAGCCAATATTTGATTGCATGTTTTTGAATTTTGATGAATAAAGGGAATTGGCCTAATTCAGCTCTGCAGGCGTTGTTGGTTGTTGGTTCTATCTCTCTCTGTCTGTCTGTCTGTCTGTCTGTCTGTCTGTCTGTCTGTCTCTCTCTCTCTCTCTCCCTGGAAGCCGATTGGTTCCCGTTGGAAGTATAGCATCACGGCATGAATCACAATCAGCCCGTAACTCTCCGACAGCCGACTCACTCCATCACAGAGGGGTGTGTGTGTGTGTGTGTGTGTGTGTGTGTGTGTATAAGGAAACCACAGAGACACTGGAGGTATTATTACAAGGTCTGAAACTGTATTTGGCATGGTTTTTTTTTTTTTTTTTTTTTCTTAAACAAGTGCATACATGTACAGCTACAGAAGCAATTTCTCATTTTTTTCATTTATTTTTTTGTCGCCAAGTTGACTCAGATTTCGTCACATTCTACGTTTCGACAGGCTCGTCGTCTCCAGACCCCAAAAAGTAAAGTACACCAGCAGACTGGAAACATACTTTTAGGCTCTACACTTACACTGGAAGGTTATCCACGTACGTAAGAGTGACCTGAACGCTGGTAGGGCTGGCCGAAAAATCAAATGTCACGATATTTTTTACCAATTACCTCGATATCGATACAGAAATGATATCGTAGCGCTGACTAATGTTGCTTTCACAAAATCTCTACACAATGAGATTTTAGATCACTAATCACCGGTAATGTGGATACTAGATATTAGGGCTGTGCAATTAATCCAAATGTTAAATCGTGATTTAAGATTTCGGCTCCCCAACGATCACCAAAAACAGAAATAATCCAGAAAAATTTATTATTTAGCTCGTTACGTTTTGCAAAAGTAAACTCATATTTTCTCTCGTGTGTTCTGAATGAAAAACTAAAAGTTTAAATATGAAAAGTATTAACGCAAATATCACAGCTGTGTGTGTTTATTTTTACTGTTGATTTTTCCACTGTTTGTTTAAGTTCAATAACTGCAACATCTTTCCAGAAGTCAACGAGCAATCGCGTCAAATTATCGCGATTTCAATACTGACCGAAATAATCGCGATCATACAGCCCTACATTTACACAATGAGATTTTAGATCCATAATCGGCAGTAACGTGGATATAACGACTAAGTGGGGGAAAAGGCAAATAACAGAACAGTTACAACAGTCTGGTAAATTCAGAAAATGACATCACTTTACTGTAATGTAATAATTTAATTATTAATAATCGAGAAAAACAATTAGTTAGCTCGTTACGTTTCGTATTTTTACGTAAACTTTCATTTTCTCTTGTGTCCTATTTAAATAAAGTTTAAAAAGGACAAGTATTAAGGCAAATTTCACAGATTTATGCCTTTTACTGTTGATTTATTTAACTTTTTCCACTGTTTGTTTAAGTTCAATAATTGCAACATCTTTCCAGAAGTTAACGAGTAAGCGTGTCGAATTATCGTGATTTTTAATATTGACCTAAATAGATAGATAAAGATCCCTAATCGAGCAGCCCTAGTGGATATAATGACTGAGTGGGGTAAAGGAAATAATAGAAGAGCTAGAACAGTCCGGTAAGTTCAGAAAATAGGGTGACCAGACAGTCCCCGAAATCCAAGGAGTTGTCCCGAATCCCGAATCCTGCCCTAATTGTCCCGAAATATTTTAGCAAACTCTCAAGTAGTTACAGTGTGATCATGAACTCTGGCTGAGTTCATGAGTTGAATGATTTTTTTGATTTTAATTTTTAACTTTCGGGTTTACAAGACAAGACAGTTGAGTTTCTTAATAAAAATATTAAATGATCTTGGTGGTTGGGAGTTTTGGAAAATTCATGTTAAGTGCCCGGCAGCCACCAGAAGGAGTGATCGTGATTGGACACTGCTGATGTTAACGCGCAGACATGACAGACAGTTGGTCCCGAATCTTACCCATTCTCATCTGGTCACCCATTCAGAAAAGTACATCACTTTACTGTAACACAGCCTTTAAAACCAGGAAAACACTCTTATGTCATATTACGATATCCAAAATCTAAGACGATTTCTAGTCTCATATCACGATATATATCGATTTAATATCGATATATATCGTGATAGATATATATATATATATATATATATATATATACACATATACATATATATATATATATATACATACATATATATATACACACACATATATATATATATATATATATATATATATATATATATATATACATACATATACATACATATATATATACACATATATATATATATATATATATATATATATATATATATATATATACATATATACATATATACACATATATATATACACATATATATATATATATATATATACACACACATACATATATATATACACACATACATATATATATATATATATATATATATATAATATCTTTTATTTCTCGGTTTAGATTATTACTTTTATTTTTACTTTCATATTATATTATTTGTATATATTTTTGTATCTTATTTGTTTACTTATTGCAATGACTGAATAACTGTAAAAATAAATTCTCTTTTTCATCAAACACCAGTTATTGCAAGTTCCCCCCCCCAATTTCATCACATAAAATTGCATAAATATCCGGCATATTCCATCGCATTTTTTAAGAAAACCTGCCGCATAATCAAGGATTTTCGCCCCGCAACAATCACAAAAAAAACTCATTTTCTCGCATTTTTCTGGAAGGACTGATAGTGGTGGTTAGATGGCTGTGTTATAATAACAGAAGGTCAGTTCCTATATGGCCACGTGGCCAGTGTGAATGCAAATGGAAAAAAAAACTGTTGCTATAGCTACGCTCCTGTAACCCAGGCGGGGTCAAACTCAGTTTCCCAGAGGGCCACACTGGAAGGAGAGAATCCCACCGAGGGGCCTGACATGTATAGAGATTATTCAAGTGCTTTTGTTACCGCATGTCACTTTTTTTCCTTTTCACATTTTGGTAGCTTTTTCCCCCTCACATTTTTGTGGCTTTCTCAGACATTTGTCATCTTTTGTTTTGTAAAGTTTCTTGTCTTTCCCCCTCATTTTTGTACGCTTTTTTGGATGCATTTTTGTTGATATGAAGCCCTACAAAAAGTCATCAAAAAGAGTTCCTTTAGCCATCGTAGAATTTAGCAAAATCAAGCAAAAAATAAAACCATATACATACATATATATATATATATATATATATATATATATATATATATATATATACATATACATATATATACACATTATCTCAGCCCGAATATGAGTCTCAGAGTCACTGAATCTGCCCAAATGTCTACTTCGAATGTCATGTAATCGCAGTTTTAAAAAAACACTTTCCTGTGTTTTTTGGTTTGGCGCGCAACTAGGCAAAATATATATAGTACAGTATACCCACTACAATACATTAGACTACACCACTGATACAGAGCCAAGTTTTAAGGACATTTTTGTCACTTTTCTGGACGCTTTTGTCATTTCTTTCAACATTTTCACATTTTTGTAACTTATATACGGGCCAGATGTAAATCTGTAACCACTTGGTCGGAAAGAAGCTAATGTGTCACGTCACTCTTACGTACATACCTTCAAGTAAAGTGTAAAGCTGGAAACCAGCTGTGATGGGAAGAGAGAGAGAGAGAGAGAGCCTGTTATGGAGGAGGTACATACCTTCTTTTTTCATCTTCCAAAAAAAAAAAAAAAAAAACACAACGTATTGAAGAAAAAAAAAAAAAAATCTAAAAATAATTATACAGCCATTGTGTTTTACGAAGTTATACACTTCCCCCTTTGTGTCCGATATATGTACATGTCCAATGTCAAGTCTCTGTCCTTCTGGAACGTGGATGTAATGTAGGGCTGAGCAATTAAATCAAAATGTAATCGCGATTATGATTTCGGGTCCCAACGATCACGAAAAACTATTCAGCTCGTTAACGTTTTGCAAAGTAAACTCTTTATTTTCTCTTTGTGTGTTCTGAATGAAAAAATAAAAAGTTTAAAATAGGAAAAGTATTAAAAAGGCAAAGTTCACAGTTGTGTGTGTGTTTTTTTTTGCACTGTTGATTTATTTAACTTTTTCCACACTGTTTTTTTTTTTTTTTTTTTAAAGTTAAATAACTGCAACATCTTTCCAGAAGTCAACGAAGTAATCGTGTTGAATTATCGTGATTTCAATATGGAACGAAATAATCGCGATTACAGTACAGGCCAAAAGTTTGGACACACCTTCTCATTCAATGTGTTTCCTTTTTATTTTCATGACTATTTACATTGTAGATTCTCACTGAAGGCATCAAAACTATGAATGAACACATATGGAATTATGTACTTAACAAAAAAGTGTGAAATAACCAGGGCTGCCACCTCTTAGTCGATTAGTCGACTAATCGGTGGTTTTGGTCTTAGTCGACTAAGATTTCTTTAGTCATTAGTCATTTTTTATGCTTATTCATGTTTAATTACTTATTTCCAAGAAACTCATGAGCACATTTATGGTAAACACGAGATCTAAAGTGGTGCTTTTGCAGGATTAATTGTGGAGAAACTCAGTTTTACAGATGGTTAATTAACTACATTTATATTGTGCTTTTCTAGTCTTAACCACCTCTCAAAGCCCACAGCTCTGTCAATTAAATCAACTAATCGATTAGTCGACTAAGTCCTATAAGTGTTAGTCCACTAAGGAGTTCTTTAGTCGAGGACAGCCCTGGAAATAACTCTGCAAACCCTTGGTGTTCTCTCAATGAGCTTCATGAGGTAGTCACCTGAAATGGTTTTACCTTCACAGGTGTGCCTCGTCAGGGTTAATTAGAGGAATTATTTCCCTTATTAATAAAAAAGCAAAGGGTGGCTACTTTGAAGAATCTAAAATATAAGACATGTTTTCAGTTATTTCCCACTTTTTTGTTAAGTACATAATTCCATATGTGTTCATTCATAGTTTTGATGCCTTCAGTGAGAATCTACAATGTAAATAGTCATGAAAATAAAAAGGAAACGCATTAAATGAGAAGGTGTGTCCAAACTTTTGGCCTGTACTGTACACATACATTTTTATCCATAAATAGAGCAGCCCTAGCGTGTGTGTGATGTCCCACCTTTGTTGCCGTAGTCCACAAAAAAAAAAAAAAAAAGGTAGAAAAAGCATCCGGTGGAGATTATTATTGGGGTTATTTTTTCCCTCTCTCTCCTTTTTCACCTTGATGTCCATCCGGCCAAGATATGTTTTAAGGGTCTCTCTCCTTTTTCACCTTGATGTCCCCGGCCAAGATGGTGGCTATCTCGCCCTGCATGAAGGCCCAGGGCACGTTGGAGCCGACCAGCGGGCAGCGCTCGCCGCTGGGGCAGTACACCTCGCCCGTGGCGCCCTGCTGCTTGATGCTCTCCCGGGAGCACGGGAAGCAGAACTTGTGCGAGGCCACCGACGGGCACTGGACGAAGTGAGTGTCCTCCAGGCGCTCGCGGCACAGCGTGCAGCACAGCGGCGAGCCGCCCGGCGCCACCGAGGAGTCCGGGACGGCGCTCGCCGTGGCGTGCGGGTCCAGCGACGAGCCGCCGCCGCCGCCGCCGCCGTCTCTCGGCGCGAGCCTGCGCTGGGGCGACATGGGGCTGCCGCTGTTCCGCCGAGAGCTCGCCATCGTCGTGGTTGTTGTTGTCGAGTGGACCTGGTTGGAGTCTTTCGGCGAGCCGGCGTGGCCCGCGTTGTCCGTGGCGAGGATGAGCGCGGCCATCGGGGACTGGCCGTTGTGCGGCGTGGAGGAGGCCTCGGGAGGCGTGGCGCGGCAGTGGGGGGAGGAGGTGTTGGTGGAGGAGGAGGAGGAGGAGGAGAAGCCCGGCAGGCCCGTCTGAGGCAGCTTCAGGACCTCGGAGGGGGACGGGAGCCACGGTTGGCCCTCGCCGCCGCCGCCCCCGCCGCCACCGTTGGTTTTGGGCGCGCTGCCGTCCCCGTCAGGCTCCGGGGAAGGCTTCCTCTTCAGGCCGCGGGGGTGTTTCCCCCGGTCTGAGGAAGAGGAAGAGGTTAACACAACCATATAACCACATAACCACACACATAAACACACACAGAAACACACATATACACACAGAAACAGAGTCGCACAGTCACACACACAGCCTCGTAACGTTACTAGCTGCTCCGCTACTCGTTTGTAGCGGATTAAATATCAGGTAATAATCAACTGTAAAGTAGCTACACCTTTTCTAAAGGATCCCTTGGTAAGTGAAATTGTAGAAAGAAAAAAAAAAAAAAAAAACGTTGACACCAACATTTAGTGGCAAAATCCATTGTTATGTCTACAAAATTATTTTAGATATAGTATAAGTTCAAGTCACCACTACCTCTGGTCAAAATATTTAATTAGTATCTCAATGTATTGACTCAGTATCTCAGAATATAAACAAAGAATATCAAAGTAATGAGAAACTATAAAATATTGACTTAATCTCAACATATTGGTTCAGTATCTCAATATATTGACTTAGTAACTCAGAATATTGACTAAGAATCTCAAAGCAATGAGAACATTCAAAATATTGACTTACAATCTCAATATATTGACTCAATATCTCAAAATATTGACATAGTAATTTAGAATATTGACTAGGAATCTGAAAGTAATGAGAAACTTTAAAATATTCACTTAGAATCTCAATATATTAACTTAGTATCTCAATATATTGACTTAGTATCTCAATATACTGACTTATCCCAAAATATTGACTTAGTATCTCAATATACTGATTTAGTAACTCAGAATATTGACTAAGAATCTCAAACCAATAAGAACATTTAAAATATTGACTTACAATCTTAATAAATTGACTCAACATCTCAAAACATCGACTTAGTATCTCAATATATTGACATATTAACTTGGAATATTGACTAGGAATCTGAAAGTAATGAGAAACTTTAAAATATTCACTTAGAATCTCAATATATTAACTTCTGCACACCGGCGTGCAAAGTATAATTTTGTATTATGAGTCTGGAGATCCTTTTTTCTTGTTGAAGGGGAAATCTATTCTTGGGACACGTTTGTTTCTACTGTTTAAACTGAATTGTATTAATGTTGTTAGTGTTTGGATGCTTTCAATGGTTTCTTCAAATTCTGCATTAGCAAAACATAAAAAAAATTATAAAATGATGAATCTTTACCCGGACAAGTGACTTTTGTTCATGGACAAGTGAAACGTAAATGTACTTTTTGTGCCTCAAAAAGTTAATGTCAAGCCCTGTCACACACACACACACTCACATTGTCTCACACACACACACACACACTGTCACACACACACACAAAAACACACACACACACAGTCACACACACAAACACACACACAGTCACAGAGTCACACACACACACACAGTCAGTGTCACAAACACAGTGTCACACACACACACACAGTCACACACACACACACACACACACAGAAACACACACACACACACACACAGAAACACACACACACACACACACAGTCACAGAGTCACACACAGTCACACACACATAGAAACACACACAGTCACAGAGTCACACACACACAGTCACAGTGTCACACAGTCACACACACATAGAAACACACACACACACACACAGTCAGTGTCACACACACACACAGTGTCACACACACACACAGTCACACACACACACAGTCACAGTGTCTCACACACACAGAGTCACACACAGTCACAGAGTCACACACACACACAGTCACAGTGTCACACAGTCACACACACATAGAAACACACACACACACACACACACACAGTCAGTGTCACACACACACAGTGTCACACACACACACACAGTCAGTGTCTCACACACACAGAGTCACACACAGTCACAGAGTCACAGACACACACAGTCAGTGTCACACACACACACACAGTCACACACACAGTCACAGAGTCACACACACACAGTGTCACACACACACACACACAGTCACACACACAGTCACAGAGTCACACACACACAGTGTCTCACACACACACACACACAGTCACACACACAGTCACAGAGTCACACACACACAGTCACAGTGTCACACACACACAGTGTCACACACACACAGTGTCACACACACACAGTGTCTCACACACACAGTCACAGAGTCACACACACACAGTCACAGTGTCACACACACAAACACACACACACTTACATTGTCTCACACACACACACACACACACACACACACACACACACACACACACACACACACACACGAATGAAGCACAGGAAACGTCTCAACACAGTGAATAAAGCTTTGTTTATGTTGCTGGCTGCCGTTCTGTGCCAAAAGCTGCGCGTGCGCAGAGCAGAGCAGACCAGGTCCGTCTCAGCAAGCAGCGTCGGTTTAGAAATGCGCGTCAGCAACGTAATACGTGCTAATAATGCTGACAGATGATTTTAGTGCCGTTAAGTTCCTGTTTTCATGGCTCCTGCCAATTCAAAATGTCCCAGTGTTGGGAGGAAAATAATACACACAAAAATAAATAAATAATTAAACTAACCCAAATAAAATAAAATGTAATAATATTTAAAAAAAATATTAATAAAAAAATATATATAACATTCAAATAAAAAATATTATATATATATTTATTATTTAAATAAAAATCTTAAATAAAAAATAAATATAAAGATTAAAATTAAAAATATTATATATATTTATTATTTAAATAAAAATCTTAAATAAAAATAAATATAAAGATTAAAATTAAAAATATTATATATATTTATTATTTAAATAAAAATCTTAAATAAAAAAAATTAAAAAATGATATATATATATATATATATATATATATAAAAACATGGAATAAAATTGAAAAAAAAAAAAAAATACCTGTTTTTGAGGAAGTGGCACTCGTTTCATATCCCATCACCCGCTGCATGGCCGCGTGGTCCTTTTTAAATCTGCTGTCGAAAGTGTGTAGCTCCATCAGGTCCCGGACCGTTTTGCCTTTGCCCATCCAGTCCTTGTGGCTGTCCGACATGTCCAACAAGCTGTCCGGCCTGCGTTTGTCTTTCACGTCCTCTGGGCGCTTCCCGCCGTGCTCGCCCCCGCCGAGGGGGCCGTGTGCAGACATAACCCCGGCGCCGTGTGCAGACAGAACCCCGAGACCCATCTGAGTCGCGCGGCCGTTGAGCGGGTGAATGCTCGGAATGCCGCCGTTCACCAACGGCACCAGGTTGGGAGGAACCGCGCTAGTCCTGCGGGGGTTTGGGCTCTGGCGGTTCAGCTCCGGAGGCTCGTCCGGTTTAGGGAATCCGTTTGGCAGGCCGTTTACCTGCCTCCCCGGCGCCTGGTACTCCGGTCCCAGCCGCGGGGGCCGGTCGGACAGCGGGTAACGGTCCAACGGCTGCGGAGGCGCTCGCGAGCCCGGGTCTCCTCCAGCCGAGTGGTGGTTGAGGTCCTTGCCGGTGGCGTGGTGGGGCTTCCCCGGGCCCGGAGAACGGCCGTCCTGGAAGCCGTGTGCTCGCTTTAACTGCCGGGCGGTCTCGATGACAAATTCAATCCGGTCTGCCCCCTCGTAGTTGACACATCCGCGGCAAACGGGCTCGGTAAAATCCCAAATCATCGCCCACGGCATGCGGGGCAAGTCGCACAGATAGCAGGACTGCCTTCTGGAGGCAGCGACCGCCGCGGAGGACATGCTGTTTAAACCCCCCCAAAAAAAAACTTCTCCAAAATGTCCGTTGGCTCGTTTCTTTTTTTTTTTTTTTCGCCGGAATGAAGAAAGAAATAACCCACAAAAAAAGGTTGTATTTCCCCCGTCAGAAAGCAGCAGAGTCGCACCGACGGGAGTTCATCGTCGGGTGGTTGTGTGTCCTTCGCCTCGGCGCGCCTCCGTCTGATGAGAGCTCGCGCTTCACAATTCGGCTCGAGCTCTCGATGTAGGCCGTGACGTCAGCGCCGACACTCTGGCTCGGGCTCCGGGTGTTCTATTTACTGGATTCTTCGACGACCCCTCGGGCGCATGCTCGCCAGTTGCTCTATCTTTATCCGGAGAGATTACACAACCAAAGATCGTCTGTGTCTGGGTGCGAGAGAGAGGCATCACTCTATCTCGGTTTTACTGTCACCACACACACACACACACACACACACACACAAAATACCTTCAGAAAGGCATTCAAGTTCTCTACTTAAGGACATCTAACAATGTGAGCACGTGCACACCAGGGCCGTGCAGAGACCTTTTGAGGGATTCAAAAAAAGGGCACATGGAACAACATTTGTTAACAATATATTTCATCTTTATTTTAAAAACTGTATATTTTACATTTTTTTACCTTTTTACATAATACTAAATCCACAATACTGTACACCTCAAAATGAAATATGGAGCCTTACATTAGACTACATTCACACAAATATATCCAACTGTTGTCCAAGCAAAATGTAATCTTACATACAGTATCCAAACTACAGTAGCCTATACAGTGGGGGAAATAAGTATTTGACCCCTTGCTGATTTTGCAGGTTTGCCCACTTACAAAGAATGCAAAAATCTACAATTTTAATCATATGTACATTCTAACAGTGAAAGACAGAATCCCAAAGAAAATTCCAGAAAATCACATCATATGAATTTATTAAAATTGATAACCATCTGATGAGGAAAAACAAGTATTTGACCCCCTGGACAAACAGCAAGTATTCTGGATCCTACAAGCCAGTTAGTCTTTCTTTAAGACACAGCCCCAATCCGAACCAATTATCTACATCAAATACACCTGCCTCACCTCGTTACCTGTATAAAAGACACCTGTCAACACCCAAACAACCAGCATCCAACATCACCACCATGGGCAAGACTAAAGAGCTTTCTACGGACATCAGGGACAAGATTGTTGATCTGCACAAGGCTGGGATGGGCTACAAGAGAATCGGAAAGCAACTTGGAGAGAAAAGATCAACTGTCGGTGCAGTTATCAGGAAATGGAAGAAGCACCACACCACCGCCAACCTCCCTCGGTCTGGGCCTCCACACAAGATCTTGCCTCGTGGGGTGTCCCTGATCATGCGAACGGTGAGGAATCATCCCAAAACCACAAGGGGGGAACTGATGAATCAACTGAAGGCAGCTGGGACCACAGTTACAAAAGAAACGGTTGGTAACACACTACGCCATCATGGATTGAAATCCTGCAGCGCACGCAAGGTCCCCCTGCTCAAGAAGAAACATGTACAGGCCCGCATGAAGTTCGCCATTCACCACCTGGACGACTCAGAAGAGGCCTAGAAGAAGGTGATGTGGTCAGATGAGACCAAAATAGAACTTTTTGGCCTCAACTCAACTCGTCGTGTTTGGAGGGCAAAGAACACCGAGTACAACCCAAAGAACACCATCCCCACCGTCAAGCATGGTGGTGGCAACATCATGCTTTGGGGGTATTTTTCAGCCAAGGGGACGGGACAACTCCATCGTATTGAGGGGAGGATGGACGGGGCCATGTATCGTGGAATTCTGGACCGACATCTCCTTCCCTCAGTGAGAGAGCTGAATATGGGTCGAGGATGGGTGTTTCAACGACCCTAAGTACACCGCCAAAGCAACAAAAGAGTGGCTGAAGAAGAAGCACATCAAGGTTCTGGAGTGGCCTAGCCAGTCTCCAGACCTGAATCCGATTGAAAATCTTTGGAGGGAGCTTAAAATTCGAGTTGCCAGGCAACAACCTCGGAACCTGAATGATTTGGAGGCTGTCTGCAGGGAGGAGCGGGCCAACATCCCTGCCGAAATATGCACAAACCTTGTCACCAACTATAAAAACCATTTGACATCTGTGCTGGCCAATAATGGCTTTTCTACAAAATATTAACATGCTGTTTGTCCAGGGGGTCAAATACTTGTTTTTCCTCATCAGATGGTTATCAATTTTAATAAATTCATATGATGTGATTTTCTGGAATTTTCTTTGGGATTCTGTCTGTCACTGTTAGAATGTACATATGATTAAAATTGTAGATTTTTGCATTCTTTGTAAGTGGGCAAACCTGCAAAATCAGCAAGGGGTCAAATACTTATTTCCCCCACTGTATATGGAAAGCTATCATAATAAGTACGTATGAACGACTATCAGATTTCTGTTGCAGTGGGCTAGCAGGCCTTTAATCAGAAAGGGACCACCAACCTACACTGCAGACTACAAATAACCTAAGCTAATTTCCCCAAAAAGTGACGTGTTCTTTTAAGTGGGCTGCTGGTTGAGAGGCAGAAAGCATATGGAAAAGTGTGTGTAAGCTCATCCAATCAAATCAAAGCATTGGCGCCAATGCTGCTGCCAGTTCTGCCGTTGTTTACCATTTTCTTCTTCCTCTATTCCGTAGAAAGAGGAATATTCTTTGTATTAACACATTAATTAGTCTCTTTGTTTTGTGGTCGATAGTTCATCTTTTAGTTTACGTAAGTGGGAGCAGTATCAAGTGGAAGAATGGGACTATAAACCTAGGCTTACAGGCACTTAGGCATTACATTTTGAATAAAGTAGATTATATTAACATCAAAAGCTTAATTTTTCTTCTGGACTCGATCATAAATACATGTCCGAACTTTGGAACAAACCACAAAAAAACTAGAAAATCGCATTCATGACGATTTGTGGTGATTTTTATTTCCGTTAGCCCTTTTTCCTACATTGACGCTGATGCATTAAAGAGGAGTGACTCCCCTGTTCCAAGATGGCGGCTCTGTTGACGCATTCGTCCCAATGAACTGCCGTAGTCTAACGTTAGTTTAGCTAACAGCTAATTCGGCTAACCGCTAGCCGACGGCTCGATTCAGTCTAAAATAAAAAAAACAAAAAAGATCCCATAATATATCTCAGCAGAAAGTTGAAAAATGTTGCGTTTACTTCACACAAGAGCAGCCATCTTCCCCTGTTGCCATGCAATTTCATCGCATAAAATTGCATAAATATCATATATAGCAGTGGTTCCCAACCTTTTTTCCTTGGCGCCCCCCCTACTCATGTCTAAGAAAAGCTATATATATATATATAGTTTTCATACAGACTTTTGTATACATTGGATATTCTAGTGTATTATAATTTGTTTAACATGTGCAAAACATTTTTTTTTACCTCAACCTCAAACCAGATAAAGACTCGCGCCCCCCCTGTGATCTTTGCCGCCCCCCCCTGGGGGTGTCCGGAAACCCAGGTTGGGAACCACTGATATATAGCATATTCCATCAGCATTTTTTAAGAAAACGTGCCGCATAATCAAGGATTTTTGCCCCGCAACAATCACACAAAAAAACTCTATAAACATTTTTCTGGAAGGACTGGATATTAGGTCGAGATGGTCCGATACCGCCAAAAAACGCTGGTATCGGTATCGGGAAGTACTGGAGTTTATGCACCGATCCGATACGACGTAATAAAGCCCTAAAGAAAATCTACGTTAAAGTAGATTATTTATGTTGTTCTTCCGTTATAACTATAAAAGAAAGTTCTGGGGCATTCATTCTTTGCGTTTGTTCATGTTTCACAAAGAGTTTAACCTGAACCAGACCGACAACAAAGATAGAAATAATATCACATCTATACAGAGATAGTAGTATACAGCTGTTATACATCATATCATCATACAGAGATAGTAGTATACAGCTGTTATACATCATATCATCATACAGAGATAGTAGTATACAGCTGTTATACATCATATCATCATACAGAGATAGTAGTATACAGCTGTTATACATCATATCATCATACAGAGATAGTAGTATACAGCTGTTATACATCATATCACATCTATACAGAGATAGTAGTATACAGCTGTTATACATCATATCATCATACAGAGATAGTAGTATACAGCTGTTATACATCATATCATCATACAGAGATAGTAGTATACAGCTGTTATACATCATATCATCATACAGGGATAGTAGTATACAGCTGTTAAAACATAATAATATATAAGACACTCTGGTATCAGATCGGTACTCGGTATCAGGCGATACGCGAGTTCAGGTATCGGAATCGGTATCGGGAAGCAAAAAATGGTATCGGACCATCTCTAATATTAGGAACCTATTTCCAAGATATAGGAGGACATTTTCGAACACAACTCATGTCTGAAAACAAATACCTGAACTGAAGAAGGTAAACATTGGTATTGCCAACACTGGTATCGAAAAAAAAAAAAAAAAAAAACTATTGTATTGTCACAGTAAACAAAAATGGTTCCACAGCAAAACTCCTCCTCCTCCTCCTCTTCCTCCTCCTCCTCCTCCTCCTCCGTACTGTTGTGGTCTGTATGGCGTCACTGGAATTGGAGGCAGAGTGAGCGCTCATCCTGCAGTCTCCCTGTCTCTGCTCACAGGGAACCAAAGAGCTTTTATTAATACCCCCCAACCCCAAAAAAACAACCTGAGCTGGGAGTTCAGCTGACAACCATGCACACAGACTCCATTCTGCAAGACAAATTTGGATTTAAACTTATTTTTTTTACGTCTCCATTGAAAGAATGTAAAATTATTAAATGAATGCATTCAACACGATGTGTGAAACGTGTTATTTTGGGGGGATTTTTAGTCCTATTAAAGCAACAAAGGGTGTCTGACTGGCTGCTCTTGTTGAATCCCTCTGCTTGCATTCCATTCTGAAGTGCCAGGCGCCTGTGATGTCACGGAGCCAACAGCCAATCAGAGAATTCTGCTGTTGTTGCCGGGCAGAGTGTGAGGGGCTCCTTTCCTTCCATTCAGGCAGCTGCTGCTGAGCCAAGCTGACTGTACAGGCACACTGTGGGAACATAGGGATGTGGGAACATAGGGATGTGGGAACATAGGGATGTGGGAACATTGGGATGTGGGAACATAGGGATGTGGGAACATAGGGATGTGGGAACATAGGGCTGTGGGAACATAGGACTGTGGGAACATAGGGCTGTGGGAACATAGGGCTGTGGGAACATAGGACTGTGGGAACATAGGGCTGTGGGAACATAGAGCTGTGGGAACATAGGGATGTGGGAACATAGGACTGTGGGAACATAGGGCTGTGGGAACATAGGCCTGTGGGAACATAGGGCTGTGGGAACATAGGGCTGTGGGAACATAGGACTGTAGGAACATAGGGCTGTGGGAACATAGGGCTGTGGGAACATAGTGCTGTGGGAACATAGGACTGTAGGAACATAGGGCTGTAGGAACATAGGGCTGTGGGAACATAGGACTGTGGGAACATAGGGCTGTGGGAACATAGGGCTGTGGGAACATAGGGCTGTGGGAACATAGGACTGTGGGAACATAGTGCTGTGGGAACATAGGGCTGTGGGAACATAGGGCTGTGGGAACATAGTGCTGTGGGAACATAGGACTGTGGGAACATAGGGCTGTGGGAACATAGGGATGTGGGAACATAGGACTGTGGGAACATAGGGCTGTGGGAACATAGGCCTGTGGGAACATAGGGCTGTGGGAACATAGGGCTGTAGGAACATAGGGCTGTGGGAACATAGTGCTGTGGGAACATAGGACTGTAGGAACATAGGGCTGTAGGAACATAGGGCTGTGGGAACATAGGGCTGTAGGAACATAGGGCTGTGGGAACATAGGACTGTGGGAACATAGGGCTGTGGGAACATAGGGCTGTGGGAACATAGGGCTGTAGGAACATAGTGCTATGGGAACATAGGGATGTGGGAACATAGGGCTGTAGGAACATAGGGCTGTAGGAACATAGGGCTGTGGGAACATAGGGCTGTAGGAACATAGGGCTGTGGGAACATAGGACTGTGGGAACATAGGACTGTGGGAACATAGGGCTGTGGGAACATAGGGCTGTGGGAACATAGGGCTGTGGGAACATAGGGCTGTAGGAACATAGTGCTATGGGAACATAGGGATGTGGGAACATAGGGCTGTGGGAACATAGGGCTGTAGGAACATAGTGCTATGGGAACATAGGGATGTGGGAACATAGGGCTGTAGGAACATAGGGCTGTAGGAACATAGGGCTGTAGGAACATAGGGCTGTGGGAACATAGGACTGTAGGAACATAGGGCTGTGGGAACATAGGGCTGTGGGAACATAGTGCTGTGGGAACATAGGACTGTAGGAACATAGGGCTGTAGGAACATAGGGCTGTGGGAACATAGGACTGTGGGAACATAGGGCTGTGGGAACATAGGGCTGTGGGAACATAGGGCTGTGGGAACATAGGACTGTGGGAACATAGTGCTGTGGGAACATAGGACTGTGGGAACATAGGGCTGTGGGAACATAGTGCTGTGGGAACATAGGACTGTGGGAACATAGGGCTGTGGGAACATAGGGATGTGGGAACATAGGGACTGTGGGAACATAGGGCTGTGGGAACATAGGCCTGTGGGAACATAGGGCTGTGGGAACATAGGGCTGTAGGAACATAGGGCTGTGGGAACATAGTGCTGTGGGAACATAGGACTGTAGGAACATAGGGCTGTAGGAACATAGGGCTGTGGGAACATAGGGCTGTAGGAACATAGGGCTGTGGGAACATAGGACTGTGGGAACATAGGGCTGTGGGAACATAGGGCTGTGGGAACATAGGGCTGTGGGAACATAGGGCTGTAGGAACATAGGGCTGTAGGAACATAGGGCTGTGGGAACATAGGGCTGTGGGAACATAGGGCTGTGGGAACATAGGACTGTGGGAACATAGGGCTGTGGGAACATAGGGCTGTAGGAACATAGGGCTGTAGGAACATAGGGATGTCACCACACAGGAGGTTAAATGCACAGAGGATCCGGTAGATTTCAAAATTAAACACAGGGGACAAACTTCCGATCGTAACTCGTAACTTTGTCAACATTTGCTTCTCCCGGTGCCACGGAATAATGTGTTGATCAGTAAATCAACCTCAGACGCAACGCATTTAGTGGGCAAGGGTTTTGATCCGTCAGACTGAGCGAAATCGCAAGGGAGTCTTCTGGGGCCACAGCTATGCTAGGCGATAGCAGCATAGCTGCATTATTCTGGCGATATCTGAAAGATCTTCGCAACAACGAGCAAGCGAGTGATCGTGTACATTCACTGAGTGAACATAATGAAAATAAAGTATATATTTCTCGCTAGAAATGTAATCAAAATGCATTTTTTATGCAGAAACTAACTCAAAATATTGATTGTTTTTTTTCACTAAAAATCAGAGAAATGTCAGCCATCTTTTTTCTTGAATCTTGAAAGTCACGTGACTCGGACGCAGAAGATCAGGAAAAGAATAGGCAGAAAAAAACAGTCATACAATTCAAGGGCCATTATTGTAACCCCTCTACGTTATTGCACTGTGGACCAACGTTGTCAGGGTACGTTTTTATGTGAGACTGGGTTGGCATATGTGTTCCCAGATAAAGGTCATTGACTGTCTCCAAGTTAGCTCAACATCACCCTAAAATCCACAAATGAGTTATGTCATCAAAAGATTCCAACCTCCAAACCGTACGCTGATATCTGTCGTTAATAATGCCCACAGGAGCGTTTTCCGTCCTAACAAACTACCGATTTCGCCCTATTTTTGGAGCATTTGTGGCCTGTGTTGTGTCATGAACTCCCAGTCTGTCCCTTTGCTCAGCCTGTTGACCTGTAAAACAAACAGCATGGATTACAGCTGAGGACACGATGGTTCATTTAGTGGCTGAGCAGCAAAGCAAATATTTGTATTGAGTTGTGTATTTTCAGATGACAACAAAAAACCTAAAAGAAGGTTCTCTCTATTTGTTTCATTAAGAATTATTTCACAGACTACAGACCCAGAAGTAAGGACAAGATGCATTCAGGGAACAAAGCATCGTTTTGTGTCATTTTGTTTATTTTTGGGTTAGTTTTGAGTCTTTTTATGTAATTTTTGTGTGTGTTTTGTGTATTTTTGGGTTAGTTTTGAGTCTTTTTGTGAAATTTTTGAGTCTTTTTGTGTGTGTTTTGTGTCTTTTTGGGTTAGTTTTGAGTCTTTTTGTTTGTTTGTTGTGTCATTTTTCAGTCTGTGTGTTTTGTGTCTTTTTTTTGTCTTTTTGTGTATTTTTGAGTCTTTTTGTGTATTGTTGTGTATTGTTGTGTCTTTGTGTGTTTGTTTTGTGTCATTTTTGAGTCCTTTTGTGTCTTTTTGTGTCTTTTTGTGTCATTTTTAAGTCTTTTTGTGTATTTTTGTGTCTTTGTGTGTCTTTTTGTCTTTTTGTGTCTTTTTGTGTTAGTTTTGAGTCTTTTTGTGTCATTT
>NC_041350.1:2026969-2036969 GCF_004354835.1 Perca flavescens | reverse complement strand
TATGTAGAGAGACAGCAGTAGAGAGTAGTATGAGGAGAGACAACAGTAGAGAGTAGTATGTACAGAGACAGCAGTAGAGAGTAGTATGTAGAGAGACAGCAGTAGAGAGTAGTATGTACAGAGACAGCAGTAGAGAGTAGTATGTAGAGAGACAGCAGTAGAGAGTAGTATGTAGAGAGACAACAGTAGAGAGTAGTATGTAGAGAGACAACAGTAGAGAGTAGTATGTATAGAGACAACAGTAGAGAGTAGTATGAGGAGAGACAACAGTAGAGAGTAGTATGTAGAGAGACAACAGTAGAGAGTAGTATGTAGAGAGACAGCAGTAGAGAGTAGTATGTAGAGAGACAGCAGTAGAGAGTAGTATGAGGAGAGACAACAATAGAGAGTAGTATGTAGAGAGACAGCAGTAGAGAGTAGTATGTAAAGAGACAGCAGTAGAGAGTAGTATGTAGAGAGACAGCAGTAGAGAGTAGTATGTAGAGAGACAGCAGTAGAGAGTAGTATGTAGAGAGACAGCAGTAGAGAGTAGTATGTAGAGAGACAGCAGTAGAGAGTAGTATGTAGAGACAGCAGTAGAGAGTAGTATGTAGAGAGACAATAGTAGAGAGTAGTATGTAGAGAGACGGCAGTAGAGAGTAGTATGTAGAGAGACAACAGTAGAGAGTATTATGTAGAGAGACAGCAGTAGAGAGTAGTATGTAGAGAGACAGCAGTAGAGAGTAGTATGTACAGAGACAGCAGTAGAGAGTAGTATGTAGAGAGACAGCAGTAGAGAGTAGTATGTAGAGAGACAACAGTAGAGAGTATTATGTAGAGAGACAGCAGTAGAGAGTAGTATGTAGAGAGACAACAGTAGAGAGTAGTATGTAGAGAGACAACAGTAGAGAGTAGTATGTAGAGAGACAGCAGTAGAGAGTAGTATGTAGAGAGACAACAGTAGAGAGTATTATGTAGAGAGACAGCAGTAGAGAGTAGTATGTAGAGAGACAACAGTAGAGAGTAGTATGTAGAGAGACATCAGTAGAGAGTAGTATGTAGAGAGACTTCAGTAGAGAGTAGTATGTATAGAGACAACAGTAGAGAGTATTATGTAGAGAGACAGCAGTAGAGAGTAGTATGTAGAGAGACATCAGTAGAGAGTAGTGTGTAGAGAGACATCAGTAGAGAGTAGTATGTAGAGAGACAGCAGTAGAGAGTAGTATGTAGAGAGACTTCAGTAGAGAGTAGTATGTATAGAGACAGCAGTCTCAAGCTTAGGAAAAAGATTGGGTAAAGGGACTGTTAAGGCTGATCTCTCTGTTTGAATGCTATGGAGGACTAAAAGTGCCACAATTAAATAAATAAACACACCATTAAATAATTACTTAAATGTGTCATTAATTAATTAAAATTTGAATTAAATACATAAATGTGTTACTAAATGCGTCATTAATTAATTCAAATACCGATTCATTTTATGTAAAATACGTATATAATTATTTCACTATTTACATTTACATTTCATGATCCTGCGTTGCAGTGCTTCATGAATTATTTAAAACTGTCAAACTGACCCATCAAAAGTTGGTAGGCGGAACCTAACGCCTGATTGGTTACCCTGTGCATCAAGCCAAGACAAATCAATTCCAGATAATGGATTGATGCAGAGCTACTGAACACATTCCAATACACTGGGTGGCGCTATTCACCTCTACGTTGGTTTAGATACTCGGTTAAACAGAACTTTCATTGCAACGGCTAAAGAGCAAGGAGAAGACTCGGTCCTGCTAGCCCCAATGTTGAGACGCCGTGTGAGGTGCAGGACAAAATGTCTAAAAGTTGCCCGGAGCTGCTAAGAGAAGCAGCGAATTTGATTGAGGAAGCTCTGAGCAGAAACCCAACGGCTCCCGCGGCACCGGCGGCTCCGGCGGCTCAGTCACGTACACCTGTCCAAGGTAAGCTAAGTAATTTCATGTTAGCTAGGTGTGCTACTAATTAATGATTCGGGACACACGTGTAGGTTAAATTAGATCGACTCGAACATGTATTTGTATGCGGTATTATGATGCTTCATGCGTGACACGTTTATTGTTAATGGGGGGGAAGCATAGAACTAGTTCGCTAATCGGCTAAATGGTGTTAGCTGGCTTGAGCATCCCAAGATAGAAGTACAGGCTGTTTTAGCTGACTGGTGACCATTGAGCTGTGACGTTTTTCTGTGTTGCAGCGGAGGTAGCGAGGCTCTTTGCGCCATATAACATTGGAGCCAGAAGGAATATGACAAGACGACCAGCACAAGTCCAAGTTAGCCGAAGAAGCTACACACACGCTGTCTGTTGTTTGGCTGACCACAATGCGGATAAAATTCCAAGCGTACTGTTTAAAGCTGAACTTCTTACTTCAGGACTTGGAGAGCAAAAAGTAACATTTTCAGGTCAGTGCGAAACTAGGCATTTACCAAAACTAAAAAAAGTTTGTACTGTCTGTGGCTTGTTGAAATTATTTGCATTTCTTTTTATAGTGACTCAAACTTAATTGATGTTCATAATGTGAATAATTATCACAGGCTTATTTGCTTAATTTAAGGTGAGGTGAGTTATGATTTTGTTTTGTTTTTTTCTCCAGGGAATGACCACGATCCCATGGTTATAACAAATAAACTAATGGAAGTGTTTCCAAAGCTCCAACAAGGGGGAGGCTTTGAATTTCTAAAACTTGTAGGATCTACTCGCAGTCGAAATCTTGCATTGCTTCAGTGTCCCAGCACTGGATACACCCTTTCCTATCTGAAAGATCCATCGACGATGATTGGACAGGCTACAATCTACATACGTCCACTTCAGCAGTATCTACCCTTAGATTGTGTACATAAATTTACAGAGACCTAGTTTAATACATAATCAAAACAAAGATTACTGGTGACTTTTAATCCTTAATTAAAAGCCATTTGTTGTTGTTAGGAGAGCTCACGTCCTGCCTCTGGTCCAGTCATCCCCTGCATCAGTTGTCAGAAGGAAGTTCCCTTTTCAGAGATGAAGCTGCACAGATTGAGCTGCAATGGGTATGTACTTCTTAAAGCAATGCAAGGGTAGCATATTCATTTTCTTTGGGAATATGTCTCTCTTAGAGTGCTGTGCACACATATAAGCGACTATGACCATCATTTCAATTGTGTTAACTTCAAGGACACCCCTGCAGGAATCAGAAAGAGAACAAGAGGGAGGCCAAAGTGAAGAAGATGATAGTGAGACAGCCCTAGTCAGTGACAGTGTTCCAGTGAGGCCTGAAACATCAGCTGAGAGTGCAGTAGTACCGGCAGTGATTGTCAACGAGGAGTTGGATCGCAAAGAAACAGACAGTGGTTTGTGTCATCACAATAGTGTTGCTATAAGATTGTGTGTAACTGAAAAGTTAATAGAAAGATGACACCTGTAGGATATAATTAGATAATACAGTTACAGACAATTAATAACATGCAACAGGGTTTTTTCTATTTTTCTAATATTTAGTTTTTGTTCAGAGTGCTGTTTTTATGTCAACTCAGCGTTGTGACAGGTTCTGAAGATGTTGGGTCTCACGTTTTGTCAGTGAAATTAACAAAATTTTCCTCCTGTTCTGTAGAGTGCGAGGATATCTGTATATGCAGGTAACATGCTAACTCACAAGATGTCTCTCTGGAATAGATAACTTTATTGTTGTTTGTTAAGAATGGAAGCTTCTTAAAGAACCCACTCAAGCTGCCAAAGTTTTCAAAGAGCATCTGCTAAGGGAACATGCAACTGGGAAACCACTTAGAATGAAGATGGATGTAAGGGACTCTGAAGAGGACAGGGAACGGGAGCTTCTCTTATTCTATAAATAGCAGCAAGAATGGGCATGTCCACTTCATTGTACTCTGGTTGGTAAGTAATATAAAGTTTATAATATAAATACATCTGTACAGTTTATACCACTCAAGTTCCTTATATGGAATTGTTAAATGGGAGAATGGAATGCACAAAATTATATAATTGATAAAAATGTTATATGTATGTATGTGAATATTGTGCACAATATACTCTTATCTGGAATAATCGATATTAAGGATGCTATTCTAGAATTACAGCCAATAGAATTATGACTGTTTTTCTCCCTTGCTTGTTAAATGTTACCTAATCCAGTTACCTGTATTAGTCCGCCACTTTTTTTCCACTGTGTTATTATCAGTATTTTATTTCAGGTGATGTTGCTATCGGAGAGGGTGTGATGCGGTACTTTAGGACAACAATCATATCCAAACTCCAGTTTGGATTCAGTCTGGATCTTGGTAAGTATCTTACTAATTTTTTGAAGGTTAATCCATCTTTAAATTGCAGGAATGTCTGTCTGTAGCGCATGTCTCTCAAACAGTTAGTCCGATGGATTTCAAACTTGACAGGTGTCTTGCTATGGGCACGAGTAAGTGCAGTGCCAAGTTACAAAGATAGCGTTACATATATAAGGTAAAAGAAGCACACATTGGCTTTTGCTGCTCTTGCCGCTTGCCATTCTCACACTGCATGCAACGCTGACTGAGCACCTGTTTGTGTCGTGACTTGCTCTACACCGCCTCTCTCTATGCGCGCACACACACACATGCGCACACACACGTACACGTACGTTCTGGTGGTTGATGAACGCAGATATGTGCTGTTGAGCGGAGGGCCGGTGGGCAATGTTTTGTGTCAGGTAAATCAGTAAGTCGGTAGTAGGGTATACGGGGGAGTTGCATTTGAAGTGGTTTGGGGTCCTTCTGTAAGTCATTTTGGAGTAGGCTACAATTTGGTTTAAGTGAATTCTACAAGCAGCAATACCACAGGCCAGGTTTTTTTTTTTTTATTTTTTAATGTATTTTAAGAGGTTAATTGTGACATTATTCCCTGCTTTCTTGGTACTTTACAGGAGGAATGGGCCGAACACTGCTATTTGAGGGTGAACCTGACCATCTTGTTCCAGCAGCATCAGAGGCACTTATTGAAAGCAACCTCTTCCGGGTTGCAGGAAGGATGTTGGCCCACACCTTTCTGCATGACGGTCCCCATGTCACAGGACTAAGTCCTGCTGTAATTCATGTACTGTTCAATGGGGACCCTGAAATGGCAACTGTTGTTACAGAAGACTGTCCTGATCTGCACATCAGGAGCATCATAGAACTGGTATGTAACCTAAAAGAAACTTTGCCATGTAAAAATATTGCTTGGGCAGATATAATAACTTGTATGGTCTTAATTCTAGCTTGAACATGAAGAACTTACACCGGAACAGAAGGACACAGTTTCAGATCTTTCCATGTCTTGAGATCTTCCGGCAGTCACCAAAACAAATCGGAGATGGCTACATAACAAACTTCTACTCCATGCAGTGAGTTCCAAGTGACAGAATTCATTGCTGTACTTGTTGAAATTATAGAATGTGTTGTGAACTCTGGCTTGTTATGTTAACACAAGAGTTTAAGTACTAGAGTTTTAATGGATTTTTATAAAGCACTTTATTGTGCTTTTATTAACATTTTCCCGACTGTGCCAACTTTTGTCAAATTTGGGTTAAGGATTTGGGCTGTAATATGGGTCGGTCTGTCTCTTAGGTCGCTGGGAGGACCATGCGCCAAATTAAACAGTTGAGAAAGGGACTGAAAGATGTGATGGTATGGCCCCTGCTGACATCTAGGCCAGATGTTGTACCACTTCTTTTCCCCAAAATGGCTGACATGCAGTTCACACCCCAGGTAAGTCAGTAATTTAGTTATATTTGTGACTTAACTTGATGAATTTACGTGTATTTTCAAAAACTGAGCTGGTTATTTTTCCATTTTCCAAGAATGTGATGTGCATAGTCCTTCACCAAAATAAGTTCTCCCTTTTTAAAATTACAATTTGTTCTTTAAGATGCTCCTAGAAAAAATCACATGGCCAGTTGAGGACAGTGATGATGAAGACTTTGACTTAGACACCACCTGCCGCATCACTGGCTTTCTAAGGATGTTCATTGAAACGGGTATAAACCTTATTTTCTCTCTTTACAAATGCTTCTATGTCGCATGGATAGATATGATCAATTAAAGTTGAACTAAATGTCTTTAATCCATTTTATGACTTTTAGCTTCATCAGGTACCCTGGCCCAGCTGCTGACATTCTGGGTTGGCTGGGAGATGCTTCCTCCTGAACTGAGAGTAGAGATTTCTGGGGGAACCCTTCCTACGTCCTCCACATGCTTTGAAACCCTAAAGCTGCCAGCTCATTTCAAAATCTACATGGACTTTGAGAAAGCACTTGTCGCTGCCATAAAAAGTACTGGATTTGGGCTTGTTTAAGTTTTCAGACAGATGTCAATTAGGGCTGGGCAATATTTTAATGTATCTATCGTGATATAACACTAGATATCGTCTTAGATTTTGAAGAAGTGTAATATCGTTACACGGTAAGTTTGGTCTTTTCCTGGTTTCAAAGGCTGCATTACAGTAAAGTGATGTAATTTTCTGAATTTACCAGACTGTTCTAGCTGTTCTATTATTTGCCTTTAACCACTTATATCCACATTATGATGGTTATTTATCTGAAATCTAAATGTGGAAGATATTTTGTGAATGCACTAATTGTCAACCTTACAATATCGTTGCAATATCGACATCGAGGTGTTTGGTCAAAAATGTTGTGATATTTGATTTTCACCATATTGCCCAGCCCTACTGTCAATGCATACACAGTTCAGATGAATTTACGCAAGTTCAGGGTCTTTAAAAACATTAACACACTGTGCAGTAGTTGACCATATTTTTTTTATTCTACATATTTTTTCCATTTACTGAAATAAAACTGTTCTGCACCTTCAGTGCTAACAGTAGAGCATTCATGTTAGTCATTCTGTGGACCATAATGAGACAGGAAGCGTCAAAGAACCAGCTTTTTATTTTTCCTTTCTTTTAAAAGGAAAGTAAACTTTAATTTTTTCCTTGCTTGTTCTAACAACAAATAAAAACATGGGTTGGACATCAGTCTAAGATTCTTGATAACACTTCCACAGTCTCTACATATAGTCTAAGTGCATCAGTAACAGAAACTCCTGGAGCTGGCAAAATTGCAACGTCTTCATCTGAGAGCTCACGGGCCAGCTGAACCTCGGGGACTGACACAGTGCCTCCATGAAGGCAGTGAGGTCCGTTCCAATCGATCCCATATTCTTCAGGAACCTGAATGGATAACAAGCATAATCAATCTTGTACTTAAAACTAGTTTGACATGTCCTTACACAAGATTATTTTTGGTCTGTGAGAGATGAAATGTTACTTATTAAATTCAGTTTTGTAAAATAATACAGCTGTGCATAGTATGCACTGTAGAAACTACAGCTCACAGGTTGATCTTTAAAAGCTCGGGAGATTTTAAAGAGACAATAATTTATAGTAAATGTTTAATTTAAAGTATCACATGTAGCACCATTTTTTTTTCTCCCATAATTCCTTTGGGGAAACAATTTAAAAAAAAAAAGTGTTTAAAGTTGAATGTTAACCTCAGTAGGATCCTCCTCAGGGCCTTGCTCTCTGTAACTTCTCCAGAGATGTTGTGGTGACTGATTCCTTTCAGTTCTAAGACCGTGAAAGTTCCAAGCATCTCGAAAAGAGTCGAGGCTTTGCTGAACCAGTGGAAGGAAGATCCGGTGCAGAGTGAAAAGATGGACTTCATTGTCTGGATTCAGTGTTCCCTGATCTTCCAATGAAGTGAAGATCTGATAGAAGAGGTCCAGGGCATGTTCATAAACATCTCTCCACATCCTCTCTATTCTGTGTTTAGGATAAAATTGACAAATTGTTAATTTATGTGACCTATGCTAAAGTACATTCAACTAGTATGTCAGTTGTGTGAGCCTAGTTGCCAAACATATTTCTTTACCGCTGATTGTGGACACTTCTGCCTGTGATGTGTGAATTCCTGTCGGTACCTCTGCTTCTGATCATGAATTCTGCTACATCTGCATTCTCCCCCCCTTTATCAGACCGTACCCTTCATGGCAGCCCATACTGCTCAACAGCGGCGATAAAGCTCTGTAAAACCGTATGAGCTCTGTTATTGCCGGCCACAGTAAGGTAGACCACTAAACGACTGAATCCATCCACCCCACCGTGGACAACAAATCTCCACCTGTTGCAAACACATGAAAAAATACAACTTTATTGTAAAACAATTGAATGAAACATCTAGAAAGATGCATTGTTTATCTGCTAATATCACTGACCTGATAAACATGGTGGCCATCTATATGCCACAAAGAGTTTGGGCCAGGAACAAAATACTGCCGTCGCCTTAATACACGCAGCCTCAGACGTCTCATGTAGACTCCCTCTGCATCGACTCTGCGTAAAGACTCTTGCAGTCTTGAGACTGAGGGAGGAAATTAAAATGAATAACCACACACTCACTGGCTACTTATTTTGAGGATATAGTCGTGTCATAATAAAATACATAATGTGTGTGAAACAGTCAACTATTACAGAACCACCACAGCCTCAAAAATGTACTGTACTGTCAGATATTGTCCCTATTAATTTATATATATATATATATATATATATATATATATATATATATATATAAAGATTCCACATGCTCGAACAGACATGACCTGAGATTTTTTTTGCCTCCTATGATTATATCCTTTTCTATGATTATATTATACCCTTTACAGCAGGGGCGGGGCACATCCGGATAGCTGAGAATATTACTGTCAGATATTGTTCCACCTCTATTAAACAGGAGGCTAAAAATCACAGGACATGTCTATCCTGATGACAAGTCAGCTGTCCTGAAATGTGTGTTTCTCTTCTATTATACACATTCTACATCTCAGAGGCGATGTCTTTCCATAAGCGGGCTTCCTTCAACTTTCAAAGGGGCAGAGCTCCAAATTAAAAATACATTTAAATAATGCCCATATTATTATACTCACTTGGAACATGCACACCTCTTGCATTCAGGTGACCACGCATTAGCTTGTAGCCGGTGTTTGGATGACTTCTGTGAATTTCACTTACAACACGGTCTAACTCCTCATCATTCACAGCTGAATAGAGATCTGTCTTTCTGTACAAAAAAATAAAAACACAACATCAAGTAATGTTACCTTAAACGTCATATTCTTTCCGAGTGTATGAGAGCAGCAAGTCATAAACATAAAACTCATGAATTAAGTGTAAATACCTTAAACTGTATTGTTGCATGCGCCTCCTGATGGTCCTCTTTGACACACCGAACATCGCTGCAATTTGCGTTTCACAGAAGTTGATGCTCCAGAACTGCACTCGGTATGTCAAACGCCAAACGCCCCGGTCCCTGTGTGTGTTGGGCCTGATGCGCCCTGGTACCAGAGAAGCGGTGGACAACTTCTTCTAGATTTGCAATCACTCTGTGGTCGATATCTTCGTCGGAAAGTGCGGAAATGACTCCAACAACTTCAATAAGTTCCTCTGCTTTACTAGCTACATGCTCTGGGTCAACAGGTCCTGCTTCTACATCCTCTGCTAAGTTTAAAATGTCTCTAACCAACTCTCTGGAAAGTTCACGGAGATCCTCCATTGTCTCTATCCAAGTACTCTACTTCAGACCAAAGCAATGGATCAGACTAGGATGGACTTTGATGGGTCAGGTTGACAGTTTTAAGTAATTCATGAAGCACTGCAACGCAGGATCATGAAATGTAAATGTAAATAGTGAAATAATTATATATGTATTTTACATAAAATGAATCGGTATTTGAATTAATTAATGACACATTTAATTACACAATAATGTATTTAATTCTAATTTTAATTAATTAATGACACATTTAAGTAATTATTTAATGGTGTATTTATTTATTTAATTGTGACAAATAATTATATACATATTTTACATAAAATGAATCGGTATTTGAATTAATTAATGACACATTTAGTAACACATTTATGTATTTAATTCAAATTTTAATTAATTAATGACACATTTAAGTAATTATTTAATGGTGTGTTTA
>NC_041350.1:2017922-2026469 GCF_004354835.1 Perca flavescens | reverse complement strand
CTTAACTTCTTCCAGGACATGAACACCTGTTTCCTGGGTGAAAGTCTTGTGTTTTCTCCTTAACTTCTTCAGGACATGAACACCTGTTTCCTGGGTGAAAGTCTTGTGTTTTCTCCTTAACTTCTTCCAGGACATGAACACCTGTTTCCTGGGTGAAAGTCTTGTGTTTTCTCCTTAACTTCTTCAGGACTTGGACACCTGTTTCCTGGGTGAAAGTCTTGTGTTTTCTCCTTAACTTCTTCAGGACATGAACACCTGTTTCCTGGGTGAAAGTCTTGTGTTTTCTCCTTAACTTCTTCCAGGACTTGGACACCTGTTTCCTGGGTGAAAGTCTTGTGTTTTCTCCTTAACTTCTTCAGGACATGAACACCTGTTTCCTGGGTGAAAGTCTTGTGTTTTCTCCTTAACTTCTTCCAGGACTTGAACACCTGTTTCCTGGGGGTGTTTTCTCCTTAACTTCTTCAGGACATTTGTTTCTGGGTGAAAGTCTTGTGTTTTCTCCTTAACTTCTTCCAGGACTTGAACACCTGTTTCCTGGGTGTTTGTGGCAACAGAATGAGAAAATACAAGTACCTAAACTTTCATCACAGGACTACAGCTAGCCTTCAGTAATGCTATCACTGTGCAACCCACAGGCATCACTTGGACTGTTTCCATTTAGTTGCATAGTCACTGATATGGTCATAACCACTGCAGTGCTCAATTACCTATTTTTGAGGGGGAATGCATGACCTCCGTGATTGACTCTTCTGGGCTTTTAGTGAAGCGACACATGGAAAAAGAGCTAGGTGACAGTACAAACTTTGAATTTAAACGCTTTCTTCACAATGTCTGAGTTGAAAAGGCATCTTGTTGTCATGTTAGGGCCCTGTTCATGTTGCACAGACATTTGAATTGCATTTTGTGTCTGTGAAGAGGCACAAAGGCACTCTTTACAACATGCCCCCACAACTGGCATTTTAGCTAACTGGGAACTCTGGCCATTAGCTGCAGCAACTCCAGTTTTCTAGCAGCGATTTTGCTTGTTTTCTTTTCCTATGGACAGTACTCTGTGACATCTAGCGGTCAAGATTCAGGTAAAAATCAGCCGGATTTCTGCTTTAACTTCTTACGGGACATGAACTCTGCACCCCGGCTTGAAAGCCCCTGTATTTTAGGAGCCAAACAGTAAAAAATACGTGGAATATGTACCAATTACAGGGTTGAGGTGAAGTCCCAGAGCTGTTTTGGGGCACCACCTAAGCCGAATGAATATCACTAAAAGACTTCTCTCAGATCTAATGACTGTAGTTTAACTCCTTCAGCTTTTTTCAGCTTTTCTCCTTCAAGTTTTGTCTTTAAGCTTTTTGAGTGACATTTATTTATTGTCTGATCTAGCTTATCAAACATTTCAGTCACAGATATGTTGATAACGGTCCACAGTGATGTAAGAAAGAGACACAAAACTACCAAAAAGAGACACAAACCGATTTCAAAGAGACCCAAAACTACCACAAAGAGACACAAAAACGACTACAAAGAGACACAAAACTACCACAAAGAGACACAAAACGAGTACAAAGAGACACAAACCAACTACAAAGACACACAAACCGACTACAAAGAGACCCAAAACTACCACAAAGAGACACAAAAACGACTACAAACAGACACAAAACTACCACAAAGAGACACAAAACGACCACAAAGAGACACAAAACTACCACAAAGAGACACAAAACTACCACAAAGAGACACAAACCGACTACAAAGAGACACAAACCGACTACAAAGTCTTTTGTAAGACTTTTTACCTTGTCTGGTTATTTATGACCACTCTTGCAGGGCAGCCCCCCCCCACCCCTCATATTAATGAAGTATCTATGTTTTATTGATGTCTCTATGTTTATAGCTTTTGTTTTTAAGTTGTTGTGTGGTGATCGTTGGAGCTTGTAATGCAAGACAAATTTTCGTGTATGGACAATAAAGTGCTATCTATCTAAACGGACCACAAGAAAGATACAAACCGACTACAAAGAGACACAAAACAACCACAAAAGAGACACAAACCAACTACAAAGAGACACAAAACTACCACAAAGAGACACAAACGGACTACAAAGAGACAAAACTACCAAAAAGAGACGCAAACCGACTACAAAGACACACAAACCGACCACAAAGAGACACAAAACTACCACAAAGAGACACTGCAGAAAGAACAAATATAAACACTCTCCTCTCCTCTGTCAATATCTCTGTTGAATCAACACAGGAAAGCAAAGAAGTGATAGTTCCCCCCCAAATTTTTTATCTCACCCTTTTTACCTTGTCTGGTTATTTATGACCACTCTTGCAGGGCAGCCCCCCCACCCCTCATATTAATGAAGTATATATGTTTTATTGATGACTCTATGTTTATAGCTTTTGTTTTTAAGTTGTTGTGTGGTGATTGTTGGAGCTTGTAATGCAAGACAAATTTTCGTGTACGGACAATAAAGTGCTATCTATCTAAACGGACCACAAGAAAGACAAACCGACCACAAAGATACAAAAAGACTACAAAGCGACACAAAACAACCACAAAAGAGACACAAACCAACTACAAAGAGACACAAAACTACCACAAAGAGACACAAACGGACTACAAAGAGACAAAACTACCAAAAAGAGACGCAAACCGACTACAAAGACACACAAACCGACCACAAAGAGACACAAAACTACCACAAAGAGACACAAACCGACTACAAAGAGACAAAACTACAAAAAAGAGACACAAACCGACTACAAAGAGACACAAAACTACCACAAAGAGACGCAAACCGACTACAGAGACAAAACTACAAAAAAGAGACACAAACCGACTACAAAGAGACAAAACTACCAAAACGAGACACAAACCAAAGAGACAATACTACCAAAAAGAGACACAAACCGACTACAAAGAGACACAAAACTACCACAAAGAGACACAAAACTACCACAAAAGAGACACAAACCGACTACAAAGAGACAAAACTACTAAAAAGAGACACAAACGGACTACAAAGAGACACAAACCGACTACAAAGAGACACAAAACTACCACAAAGAGAAACAAACCAACTACAAAGAGAAACAAAACTACCACAAAGAGACACAAACCGACTACAAAGAGACAAAACTACTAAAAAGAGACACAAACCGACTACAAAGAGACACAAACTGACTAAAAAGAGACACAAAACTACCACAAAGAGACACAAACCGACCACAAAGAGACACAAACCGACCACAAAGAGACGCCAAATGACCACAGAGACCCAAAACAACACCAAAGGAAATATGAAGCACCAAAAAGAGACACAACTTGACTTCAATGGGACACAAACCCAAAAAGGGAGACAAAACGTACGTTTCTTGAGGAAGGACCTGCCGCCAAATACGCGCAGCACAGCCTGTTGTATTTATATAACAATTAGTGCTGTCAGTTTAACGCGTTATGAATGGGGTCCGAGACCTGGTGCTAATACGGCACCGGTGCCTTAACAACCATTATCTACCGGACCGAATAGCAACGCAGATTTCGGTGCCTTATTTAGGTGCCACTTAGATGCCTGCGCTTCTCTCTGATGCTCCGAAAACGGACGTTAGAGGGAACTGAAACCTCGCCGCATAGGAAGCCAGTTAACACTACACTTGGCAGCAGGTAACGTTAGCCTACCGTTAGCTAGTTAACACTACACTTAGCAGCAGGTAACGTTAGCCTACCGTTAGCTAGTTAACACTACACTTAGCAGCAGGTAACGTTAGCCTACCGTTAGCTAGTTAACACTACACTTAGCAGCAGGTAACGTTAGTCTACAGTTAGCCAGTTAACACTACACTTGGCAGCAGGTAACGTTAGCCTCACACCGTTAGCCAGTTAACACTACACTTAGCAGCAGGTAACGTTAGCCCACCGTTAGCTAGTTAACACTACACTTAGCAGCAGGTAACGTTAGCTCACCGTTAGCTAGTTAACACTACACTTAGCAGCAGGTAACGTTAGCCTACAGTTAGCTAGTTAACACTACTTAGCAGCAGGTAACGTTGGCCTACCGTTAGCTAGATAACACTACACTTAGCAGCAGGTAACGTTAGCCTACAGTTAGCTAGTTAACACTACACTTAGCAGCAGGTAACGTTAGCCTACCGTTAGCTAGTTAACACTACATTTGGCAGCAGGTAACGTTAGCCTACCGTTAGCTAGTTAACACTACACTTGGCAGCAGGTAACGTTAGCCTACCGTTAGCTAGTTAACACTACACTTGGCAGCAGGTAACGTTAGCCTACCGTTAGCTAGTTAACACTACACTTAGCAGCAGGTAACGTTAGCCTACCGTTAGCTAGTTAACACTACACTTAGCAGCAGGTAACGTTAGCCTACCGTTAGCTAGTTAACACTACACTTAGCAGCAGGCAACGTTAGCCTACCGTTAGCTAGTTAACACTACACTTGGCAGCAGGTAACGTTGGCTCACCGTTAGCTAGTTAACACTACACTTAGCAGCAGGTAACGTTAGCCTACAGTTAGCTAGTTAACACTACACTTAGCAGCAGGTAACGTTAGCCTACCGTTAGCTAGATAACACTACACTTAGCAGCAGGTAACGTTAGCCTACAGTTAGCTAGTTAACACTACACTTAGCAGCAGGTAACGTTAGCCTACCGTTAGCTAGTTAATACTACATTTGGCAGCAGGTAACGTTAGCCTACCGTTAGCTAGTTAACACTACACTTAGCAGCAGGTAACGTTAGCCTACCGTTAGCTAGATAACACTAAACTTAGCAGCAGGTAACGTTAGCCTACAGTTAGCTAGTTAACACTACACTTAGCAGCAGGTAACGTTAGCCTACCGTTAGCTAGATAACACTACACTTAGCAGCAGGTAACGTTAGCCTACCGTTAGCTAGATAACACTACACTTAGCAGCAGGTAACGTTAGCCTACAGTTAGCTAGTTAACACTACACTTAGCAGCAGGTAACGTTAGCCTACCGTTAGCTAGATAACACTACACTTAGCAGCAGGTAACGTTAGCCTACAGTTAGCTAGTTAACACTACACTTAGCAGCAGGTAACGTTAGCCTACCGTTAGCTAGATAACACTACACCTTAGCAGCAGGTAACGTTAGTCTACAGTTAGCTAGTTAACACTACACTTAGCAGCAGGTAACGTTAGCCTACCGTTAGCTAGATAACACTACACTTAGCAGCAGGTAACGTTAGCCTACAGTTAGCTAGTTAACACTACACTTAGCAGCAGGTAACGTTAGCCTACCGTTAGCTAGCAGCTGGATTAAACACGGTGTAAACGGTGTACAGTGTCTGTATTTTACTGGAGAGGACTCCAACACCGGACTGAAGCTTCTCTCAAATACAGTCATGATGTCATGTTGCTCGCCTCACCAGCCTCGTGGTGCATTCACTGTAATAGTAAAATACCCTTTTCCCATCCAGTGGTTGTTTTCACCGTGCTCCTTTTTTTTTTAGATCAACTTTTTATTGTTTTGTATTTTTTAACATACAGAACAGACAAATACAATTGAACAAGGTGCTCCTTTTTTAAATTTTATATATATATATCTATATATATCTATATCTATCTATCTATCTATCTATATATATATATATATATATATATAGGTTCAGGCACCGTTTTAAAAGTATCGTATCATGTTGATAAGAGCATTAAAATGACAAAAAAAATAATGGGACAAAAAGAAATCAAGGGACATTTAAAATATATCAAAATTTGCGATTAATTGCGAGTTAACTATGACATTAATGCGATTAATTGCGATTAAATATTTTAATCATTTGACAGCACTAATAATAATCTATTTATTCCCTTTTTTTGTTTTATCTTGTAAATAAGTTGGAGCCGAGTGACACAACCCCTCCTCTTATCTTGTCTCTGTCTTTATGTAGATGTCTCTCAGGTGAATCTACGGGTGTGATTGTGCCAGCGGTGGCCTCCGTCATGCCTGTCGTGTTGAGCGAGTGCTCCCATTGAAGCGCCAGTGCCATCAGACGTGTCATCAGCCGCGCGCCATCCGTCTTTATCTGACACGAACGCTGCAGGGAGGCTGACCGACGCCCGCCGAGACTCAGACAGACAGCAGAGAGCAAACGGAGACGTGTGATTGGTCAGAGAAGCAGCAGAGAGGCACCAGAGACGTGCGATTGGTCAGAGAAGCAGCAGAGAGGCACCGGAGACATCTGATTGGTTAGAGAGTCAGTGGAAAAGCAGCAGAGAGACACCGGGGACATCTGATGGGTCAGAGAGTCAGCAGAGAGACACTGGAGACGTGTGATTGGTCAGAGAAGCAGCAGAGAGACACCGGAAACGTCTGATTGGTCAGAGGCAGTAACTTTTTTTCAATAATTTTTGGTAGCCTGACATGGTCAGGCTGATGCTGCTCCATTGGGCTGTGATTATGTTGCATAGACCTACAACCAATCAGAGCGACAGATAGACCTACAACCAATCAGAGCGACAGATAGACCTACAACCAATCAGAGCGACAGATAGACCTACAACCAATCAGAGCGACAGATAGACCTACAACCAATCAGAGCGACAACCAATAAGAGCGACAGATAGACCTACAAATAATATGGGCACTTTAAAGCATTGCTGCTTGTTTTCAAGTCACTTTTCTTCATTTTATTTTATACTTTTACTGTTTTTTTTATGCATTAATGTTCTCGTGCTTTTAATTGTACTGTTTTTATGATCATGTACTGTCAAGTATGGTTCACACTTCAGGTCTTTGCCCAAAGTTGAAAAAGGCCTCTTTAACATGGTATTATTATATTAACTGAAACTATGCATTTCAAATACAATGTGAAAATAAACAATTGTCAAGTAGCTTGCCATCAATCATTGTTTCCCCAAATATAATTATCAAATTAGACAATTGGTCTTAAGTCACAACACATATAAACACTTAACTTAAATTTTACACAACAATGTAATACAATTGCCAGTATCCCAAATGAGCTGAATGTGAGTCTCGTCTTCCATGAAAGAACTCCAGTGAAATGCTTTTTTCACCAAAACATTTCACCACCTGCTATCACGAAGGTGCACCAGTATAAATGTTCCCCAGGGAAACACAAGCTAATGATGGGTTCCACAATGCATGCACTTTTTTGCCCCCTGCTGGTGTTTTATCTGGTGAATGCCTTGAATATGAATACCTGTCTATTGACGCAACATGTACTGACATTGTATTGCCACTGGTATGAATTGTGCTATATAAATAAACTCGGATCAAGTCCAGACCTAACTTTGCGACCTCAAATGTTGCTAAGTTCGGCTCGCATCCAGGCTACATTTTTGATGC
This sequence comes from Perca flavescens, assembly GCF_004354835.1. NCBI lineage: Eukaryota > Metazoa > Chordata > Actinopteri > Perciformes > Percidae > Perca > Perca flavescens. Next base: position 2,019,113 of record NC_041350.1, on the reverse strand, counting down.
ATTTTTCTGCTGTTTTTGTCACCTTTTCGTCATTTTGTTTTACACTATAAAGGTCCCATGACATGGTGCTCTATGGATGCTTTTATATAGACCTTAGTGGTCCCCTAATACTGTATCTGAAGTCTCTTTTATATAGACCTTAGTGGTCCCCTAATACTGTATCTGAAGTCTCTTTTATATAGACCTTAGTGGTCCCCTAATACTGTATCTGAAGTCTCTTTTATATAGACCTTAGTGGTCCCCTAATACTGTATCAGAAGTCTCTTTTTATATAGACCTTAGTGGTCCCCTAATACTGTATCTGAAGTCTCTTTTATATAGACCTTAGTGGTCCCCTAATACTGTATCTGAAGTCTCTTTTATATAGACCTTAGTGGTCCCCTAATACTGTATCTGAAGTCTCTTTCCTGAAATTCAGCCTTGGTGCAGTACTCCAGCCACTAGAGCCAGTCCCACAATGAGCTTTCCTTAGGATGTACCAAATTTTGTGTCTGTAGCTATATTATCGCTTATTCTGACGATTTTGTTGCATCTTTCAACGTTTTTCTTAAAAGCTTGGTTCATTTTTGTTGTTGTAGACGTCTGATTGGTCTCTGCTGACAAACTGACCAATCTGAAGAAGAAGACAAAAAGGCTGAAAAGAAAGAGTGTAATGGAGTGCGAGACGACGAAAAATAAACAAAAGTGACATTAACCTTTAAAAAAGGGAGAACCTGATCAAACACCTGTATATGTTCAGATCATTAGAGACATTGTGTGTGTGTGTGTGTGTGTGTGTGTGTGTGTGTGTGTGTGTGTGTGTGTGTGTGATGGACAGACGGCTCTAAACCATGTGTTCACTAACACGAGGCGACACAATAATCTGCTCGTTTGTCGACTTAACTGGAACGCCAATACTGTATCGACTGAAGTGTCAGCGGCACGGAGGCCTTCATTAACCTACACACACACACACACACACACACACACACACACACACACACACACACAGACACACACACACACACACACACACACACACACACACACACACACACACACACACACACAGACAGAGACACAGACACACACACAGTTTCCCACTGGAGCTGTAAACCTTTTAGAAAACCTCACAAATATATATATATATATATATATATATATATATATATATATATATATATATATATATATATATCAATCAAACGGGAG
>NC_041350.1:2005422-2012922 GCF_004354835.1 Perca flavescens | reverse complement strand
AGATTTCTCTCTCACAGCTACCAGAAGACTTCACACTTTCAGACACGTTGCTCACGTCACATCTACGTCTTCAAGCTCAGTTGGAGGCTGCTCAGTAAAGCAAGAGATCACCGGAAAAGTGACTTCTAATATCCTTCACTGGTCTCCGTCCAGAGACACGGGGTCTATTGGTCCATTATATATATATATGTCAATGTGGAGAGCAAAGCTGTGTTTTCCCGCTCTTTGTTTCTGAAGTCGGGCAGACGCAGAAGCACGCAGAGCAAACGGTGACAGATGGACCAATCAAACGACAGAGATGTGACGTTAAATCAAATACTTCTCAATGCAAAACACACACAATGTAGCAGTTAACACGTACACGTACATGTACACGTACACACACACACACACACACACACACACACACACACACACACACACACACACACACACACACACACACACACACAGACACACAGTCACTCACACACACCCAGACACACACAGACACACAGCCAATCACACACACACACGCACACAGATATACACACACAGTGTGTGTGTGTGAGTGACTGTGTGTGTGTGTGTATGTGTGTGTGAGTGACTGTGTGTCTGTGTGTGTGTGTGACTGTGTGTGTGTGTGTGTGTGTGTACGTGTACATGTACCTGTTTTACTATATTCATGGGGTCCAAAAACCGGGGACTACAGTGTACTTGTGGGGTCTGCACAGCCTTGTAGGTCCAAAATGCTGGACCCCACGAGTTTAAAGGGCTGTTTGAGGGTTAAGACTTGGTTTTAGGATTAGGGTTAGAATTAGGTTATGGTTAAGGTGAGGGTAAAGGGTTAAGGTTAGGCATTTAGTTGTGATGGTTAAGGTTAGGGTAAGGGGCTAGGGAATGCATTATGTCAATGACAAGTCCCCACAAAGATAGTGAAACAGACCTGTGTGTGTGTGTGTGAGTGACTGTGTGTGTAAGTGTGTGTGTGTATATCTGTGATCTGTTGAATGTCCCAATAGTTGTCTTATCTTTGCGTATTGTCTGTGTCTTTTTCCATAACTTGATAAAGTTTGAAAACTTCAAAAAGTAAAGAGAGAAGAAAGCCACTGAGCGTGTGCGTCAGAGAGAGAGAGAGAGAGAGAGACTGAAGAGTCAAGCTGAAGAGAAACTGAAGAGAAAAGCTGACTGGATATTTTGGGGGAAACTTTTTAATCAGAGGGGAAGCAGGCGCCGATAAGCTGTTAGTCCAGGCAGCCGTGCTGCATTCAGGGTCTGTGAAAATAAACGGGCGCGTGGGGATCCTCCTCTGTGATGGACGGATTAGAGGCGCAGATTGTTTTTCCTGCTGCACTTTCCTTGAAGTTTCCTCCCAATTAATTGAAAGTGTGCAGCGGCTAAGCCCTGGAAACACACTTTCAAACACGAAGTCTTGCCATTTTTCTCCCAACGTTTCCCAATGTTTGAAGAGGATTTTGATTTAATTAGCGAGCGGGGGGACAGTTAATATCTAAACAAAGTCACGCGCTAATCTTTGCGATAATTGAATCCTTATTTATCGGCCGGCTTTCATTTGTTTAGTCGCCCGCGAGCAGAAAGGGAAGTTTCTGCTGCAAATATATATTCAGACGGAGAGGAAATGAAAGCTGGTGTTCTTTGACAAGAAAAGAAAATGAACTAATAAGTGTTCACAGAAAGTATACAAGTAGACAGACGTCTAACATCCATCTAAATATGTATTTTCATTTCCCCACGTTTCTTCTTTCTGATATGATAATAAAAGCTGTATATGAGTGAGGAAAGGCCAAAGGCGTTGAAAAAATATATGAAAAGTCCAAATGAATTAAGAAAAGTAAGACAATAAGATAAAAAAGAAAAGAAAATTAGAAAAAAGCAACACAATTGTTGATAAAAAGCAGGAAAAGCAACGAAAAACGGCTAATTAAGAAGCTTCAGAACTCGAACCTCCTATGGCGCCATTTTGATGCTACCATGCCATCACCAAACGTTAGCATCCCATTGACTCCCATTCATTCTGACGTCACTTTGACAGAGAATAACTTTACATCTGAAGCGTTTAAAGACTCTATTTGTCTGTTGTTTATTTCTAAAGAAACACGACAATGTATAAAAGGCTCCATTACCTTGTAGCTCACGTAATGGCTCCGTAGCAGAACGCTTTTATAACAATAGGCTAACGATTGGGTCATAACCACGAGACTTACTGTATAGTACAGGAGAAGCTCACAGGCAGTTTGGACTTCCATTATCTGTTTAGGATTAATTACTGATGTTAACTAGCATGTTAGTGATCAATAATTACTAATGTTAACTAGCATGTTAGTGATCAGTAATTAGCCTGTGTCTATGTTATCTCCTTACATATACCTACACTCTCCGTCTCTGTAAGATTGGGAATGATTGAGATTTCTCTCTCACAGCTACCAGAAGACTTCACACTTTCAGACAGGTTGCTCACGTCACATCTACGTCTTCAAGCTCAGTTGGAGGCTGCTCAGTAACACTCAGCCAGCACCGGGAAAGAGACTTCTGATATCCTCCACTGGTCTCGTACAGAGACACGGGGCCTGGGGGTCCATTTTATATGTCAATGGTTGTATCACCTGTCCCTTGTCAGTCCTCGTTACCTGTTGTATTTGGTCCCTGTGTTTTCTCTGTCTGTTGTTGGTGGATCGTCAGTCGTCTTCCGTCTTGAGTCTTTGTGTGTTAGTCCCTTCCAGTGTAAGATATTTCTTGTGTTCTCTTATTATTTCCCTGTTCCTTCCCTGTTCCTTGGGGGTTTCTTCCTGCATTTGGACATTACCAGCATGCCTGTTTTTGTAAGCCCTCTTTGTGTTATCGTTACATTTTTATTTCTTCACACTGCTGCACTCTCCTCGCCTTCCTGCATTTGGGTCCAAGCATGCATCCTTACAGTATTTGTGTCGTAGCGTTTGTATTTGTGTCGTAGCGTTTGTATTTGTGTCGTAGCGTTTCTATTTGTGTCGTAGCATTTGTATTTGTGTCGTAGCGTTTCTATTTGTGTCGTAGCATTTGTATTTGTGTCGTAGCGTTTGTATTTGCGTTTAGCGTTTATTTTGTGTCGTAGCGTTTGTATTTGTGTCGTAGCGTTTGTATTTGTGTCGTAGTGTTTGTATTTGTGTAGCTTTTGTATTTGTGTCGTAACGTTTGTATTTGTGTCGTAGCGTTTGTATTTGTGTCGTAGCGTTTGTATTTGTGTTGTAGCGTTTGTATTTGTGTAGTAGAGTTTGTATTTGTGTCGTAGCGTTTGTATTTGTGTTGTAGCGTTTCTATTTGTGTCGTACCGTTTGTATTTTTGTTGTAGCATTTGTATTTGTGTCGTAGCGTTTGTATTTGTGTTGTAGCGTTTCTATTTGTGTCGTAGCATTTGTATTTGTGTCGTAGCGTTTGTATTTGTGTCGTACCGTTTGTATTTTTGTTGTAGCATTTGTATTTGTGTCGTAGCGTTTGTATTTTTGTTGTAGCGTTTGTATTTGTGTTGTAGCATTTGTATTTGTGTCGTAGCGTTTATATTTTTGTTGTAGCGTTTGTATTTGTCGTAGCGTTTATATTTTTGTTGTAGCATTTGTATTTGTGTCGTAGCGTTTATATTTTTGTTGTAGCGTTTGTATTTGTGTCGTAGTGTTTTTATTTGTGTCATAGCGTTTGTATTTGTGTTGTAGCGTTTGTATTTGTGTTGTAGCATTTGTATTTTTGTCCTAGTGTTTGTATTTGTGTTGTAGTATTTGTTTCGTAGCGTTTGTATTTGTGTTGTAGTATTTGTGTCGTAGCGTTTGTATTTGTGTCATAGCGTTTGTATTTGTGTTGTAGCGTTTGTATTTGTGTTGTAGCATTTGTATTTTTGTCCTAGTGTTTGTATTTGTGTTGTAGTATTTGTTTCGTAGCGTTTGTATTTGTGTTGTAGTATTTGTGTCGTAGCGTTTGTATTTGTGTTGTAGTGTTTGTATTTGTGTTGTAGCATTTGTATTTTTGTCCTAGTGTTTGTATTTGTGTTGTAGTATTTGTTTCGTAGCGTTTGTATTTGTGTTGTAGTATTTGTGTCGTAGCGTTTGTATTTGTGTTGTAGTATTTGTATTTGTGTCGTAGCGTTTGTATTTTTGTCGTAGCGTTTGTATTTGTGTTGTAGTATTTGTGTCGTAGTGTTTGTATTTGTGTTGTAGTATTTGTGTCGTAGCGTTTGTATTTGTGTTGTATCGTTTGTCTTTGTGTTGTAGCGTTTGTATTTGTGTCCTAGTGTTTGTATTTGTGTTGTAGTATTTGTGTCGTAGCGTTTGTATTTGTGTTGTAGTGTTTGTATTTGTGTTGTAGTGTTTGTATTTGTGTTGTAGTATTTGTATTTGTGTCGTAGCGTTTGTATTTTTGTCGTAGCGTTTGTATTTGTGTCGTAGCGATTGTATTTGTGTCGTAACGTTTGTATTTTTGTCGCAGTGTTTGTATTTGTGTTGTATCGTTTGTATTTGTGTTGTATCGTTTGTATTTGTGTTGTAGCGTTTGTATTTGTGTCCTAGTGTTTGTATTTGTGTTGTAGTATTTGTGTCGTAGCGTTTGTATTTGTGTTGTAGTGTTTGTATATGTGTTGTAGTGTTTGTATTTGTGTTGTAGTATTTGTATTTGTGTCGTAGCGTTTGTATTTTTGTCGTAGCGTTTGTATTTGTGTTGTAGTATTTGTGTCGTAGCGTTTGTATTTGTGTTGTAGTGTTTGTATTTGTGTTGTAGTGTTTGTATTTGTGTTGTAGTATTTGTGTCGTAGCGTTTGTATTTGTGTTGTAGTATTTGTATTTGTGTCGTAGCGTTTGTATTTGTGTCCTAGTGTTTGTATTTGTGTTGTAGTATTTGTGTCGTAGCGTTTGTATTTGTGTTGTAGTGTTTGTATTTGTGTTGTAGTATTTGTATTTGTGTCGTAGCGTTTGTATTTGTGTCGTAGCGTTTGTATTTGTGTCGTAGCGTTTGTATTTGTGTAGCGTTTGTGTTAGTGTTGAACTGTCTCTGCCACATAAAAACGAACACATCGTCAGAAAAAGGGAAGTCAGCTGAACACAGCTGAAGTCTTGCCGAGGACTCCACATAGTTTACAGGGCCGTCTCTGCAGGAAGGAAAGGAAAAGGTCTGGAGATCTCGGGGGGGATTGTCCGAGCAGCGCTGCGTGTAGGAAACATTAAGACTGTAATGTGCTGCTCCTCTCCGAGCCGGCGGCCCGATAATAGAGGCGGGCTTTAGGACTCGTCTGTCGGCCCCGCTGAGGGCCCTCGACACACCGCCCGCCACAGTTTGCTCTTGTCTGGAGATGGAAGCAATCAGCCGCCGGCGTTACCGAGCATTTATGTCTGAGCCTCGGCTCGCACTGCAAATCTTGACCTTAAAGAAGCCCGTTGTTCCATTTCTCTCTCAGACGATTGTGCTCGGGGATTTCCTGAAGCTTTTCTGTGGGTTTAATTCACCGATTCACCAATCTGTTTCCTCCCAAAGCCACCCGGGAACACAGAGAGAAAAACACGAGCAAAGAGACTCTGATGAGTTGATATGTGAGCCAAAAGACACAAAATACCATTACCAAAAAACAAAGTAGAAAAAGGGGACAAAAACATCTTTAAAAAGCGATGAAACAAGTGACAAAAACATTGAGATAAGCCTGTTGTTCCATTTCTCATCCAGACGACTCGGGGATTTCTGTTGCTTTTCTGTGGGTTTAATTCACCAATCTTTTTCCTCCAAAAAGCAGCCGAGGAACACGGAGAGAAAACAACGAGCGAAGAGACTCTGACGTGTTGATATATGAGCCAAAAGACCCAAAATACAACAAAAATGATGAAAAAGTCAAAACAATAGACAAAAATGTCAAAAAAAGCGACAAAGAAGTGCAAAGAAAGTGACAAAAAAGGGTCAAAAAAAATGTTTAGTTCCATTTCTGTCTCAGACGATTGCTGCAGCTTTTTTTTTGGGGGGGGGGGGTTTAATTCACCGATTCACCAATCTGTTTCCTCCCAAAAGCCACCGAGGAACACAGAGAGAACCCAACGAGCAAAGAGACTCTGATGAGTTGATATACGATCTGACAGAAACACCAGAGTAACTGCTGCAGAGATCAGCTGCAGATGGACAGGTGCAATATGGAGAGGAAATACTGTGAACTGAGTAAAAAACAAAACAATAAATAAAGCGACAAAAAAAGTCCAAAAACAAAAACGGACAAAAACGTTGGGCAAAGCCACAAAAAAAAAGATAAAGCTACAAAAATGAAGGAAAAAGCATGTCAAATAACTCTCCATATCTGGCCCTTGATGGACGTGCCTCCACCTAGTCCTGGGTCTCCCCCTAGACCTCCTAATGAGAGTATTACTATATAGGTACCTGTCTAATGTTTATGAGAGTATTACTATATAGGGACCTGTCTAATGTATATGAGAGTATTACTATATAGGGACCTGTCTAATGTATATGAGAGTATTACTATATAGGGACCTGTCTAATGTATATGAGAGTATTACTATATAGGGACCTGTCTAATGTATATGAGATTACTATATAGGGACCTGTCTAATGTATATGAGAGTATTACTATATAGGGACCTGTCTAATGTATATGAGAGTATTACTATATAGGTACCTGTCTAATGTTTATGAGAGCATTACTATATAGGTACCTGTCTAATGTTTATGAGAGTATTACTATATAGGGACCTGTCTAATGTATATGAGAGTATTACTATATAGGTACCTGTCTAATGTATATGAGATTATTACTATATAGGTACTGGTCTAATGTATATGAGAGTATTACTATATAGGGACCTGTCTAATGTATATGAAAGCATTACTATATAGGGACCTGTCTAATGTATATGAAAGCATTACTATATAGGGACCTGTCTAATGTATATGAGAGTATTACTATATAGGGACCTGTCTAATGTATATGAGAGTATTACTATATAGTGACCTGTCTAATGTATATGAGAGTATTACTATATAGTGACCTGTCTAATGTATATGAGAGTATTACTATATAGGGACCTGTCTAATGTATATGAGAGTATTACTATATAGGGACCTGTCTAATGTATGTGTTGAGAGATGCTTATTTTCTGTATTTTCTGTATTTTCTGTATCTTTGTAAAGCTGCAGAAGGGACAGAGTTCCCTTCGGGGACAATAAAGTATATCTTATCTTATTATATACTACAGATACTTGTACTTTCACTCAAGTACTGCTGTCAGGTCCTTCACCCAGACTGTCTGCGGTGTGATTTTCAGCCATTAGAGCTGTTTCCTCCTCCCGGGAACACGCGTCTAAGTGATTTCTCTCTAGATAAGTGCAGCGAACATCCCTCCTTTAAACCCGATGTTCTTTTTTTTTTTTTTTTTTTTTTTTTTAAAAGCTCAGCGATCACCGAGGAGATGGGCTAATTAAAGTGCTACTTTTTACAAGTCTTACTCGATAAATCTGAATAAATTAACAAGGCATTACTAAGGCGGCCCCGCA
>NC_041350.1:1987733-1994922 GCF_004354835.1 Perca flavescens | reverse complement strand
ACTAGTAACTAAAACTGGAACAGATGAATGTAGCGGAGTAACTAAAGTAACTAGTAACTAAAAGCTGGAACAGATGAATGTAGCGGAGTAACTAAAGTAACTAGTAACTAAAGCTGGAACAGATGAATGTAGCGGAGTAACTAAAGTAACTAGTAACTAAAGCTGGAACTAAAGACTAGTAACTAAAGCTGGAACAGATGAATGTAGCGGAGTAACTAAAGTAACTAGTAACTAAAGCTGGAAAAATGTGTGTGCTAGTAACCGACATGAAAGAAAAAAATGTGTGTGTGTGTGTGTGTGTGTGTGTGTGTGTGTGTGTGTGTGTGTGTGTGTGTGTGTGTGTGTGTGTGTGTGTGTCACTGACTGTGTGTGTGTGTGTGTGTGTGTGTGTGTGTGTGTAACTTAACGTGATTTAAACCGTAGCAGAGGACAAAACTTCAAACTAAACAAACATACAGTTACAGTAGAGATTTTATAAACTACTCTGTTCCAGTGCCGTGGAGTAACTGTAATCTATTACTTTGCTCTGTGCTGTTGCCAGTGTTCCTTCGTGAGTAACTGTAATCTATTACTTTGCTCTGTGCTGTTGCCAGTGTTCCTTCGTGAGTAACTGTAATCTATTACTTTGCTCGGTGCTGTTGCCAGTGTTCCTTCGTGAGTAACTGTAATCTATTACTTTGCTCTGTGCAAGTGTTCCTTCGTGAGTAACTGTAATCTATTACTTTGCTCTGTGCCAGTGTTCCTTCGTGAGTAACTGTAATCTATTACTTTGCTCTGTGCAAGTGTTCCTTCGTGAGTAACTGTAATCTATTACTTTGCTCTGTGCCAGTGTTCCTTCGTGAGTAACTGTAATCTATTACTTTGCTCTGTGCCAGTGTTCCTTTGTGAGTAACTGTAATCTATTACTTTGCTCTGTGCTGTTGCCAGTGTTCCTTCGTGAGTAACTGTAATCTATTACTTTGCTCTGTGCTGTTGCCAGTGTTCCTTCGTGAGTAACTGTAATCTATTACTTTGCTCGGTGCTGTTGCCAGTGTTCCTTCGTGAGTAACTGTAATCTATTACTTTGCTCTGTGCAAGTGTTCCTTCGTGAGTAACTGTAATCTATTACTTTGCTCTGTGCCAGTGTTCCTTCGTGAGTAATTGTAATCTATTACTTTGCTCTGTGCCAGTGTTCCTTCGTGAGTAACTGTAATCTATTACTTTGCTCTGTGCAAGTGTTCCTTCGTGAGTAACTGTAATCTATTACTTTGCTCTGTGCCAGTGTTCCTTCGTGAGTAACTGTAATCTATTACTTTGCTCTGTGCCAGTGTTCCTTCGTGAGTAACTGTAATCTATTACTTTGCTCTGTGCTGTTGCCAGTGTTCCTTCGTGAGTAACTGTAATCTATTACTTTGCTCTGTGCTGTTGCCAGTGTTCCTTCGTGAGTAACTGTAATCTATTACTTTGCTCGGTGCTGTTGCCAGTGTTCCTTCGTGAGTAACTGTAATCTATTACTTTGCTCTGTGCAAGTGTTCCTTCGTGAGTAACTGTAATCTATTACTTTGCTCTGTGCCAGTGTTCCTTCGTGAGTAATTGTAATCTATTACTTTGCTCTGTGCCAGTGTTCCTTCGTGAGTAACTGTAATCTATTACTTTGCTCTGTGCAAGTGTTCCTTCGTGAGTAACTGTAATCTATTACTTTGCTCTGTGCCAGTGTTCCTTCGTGAGTAACTGTAATCTATTACTTTGCTCTGTGCCAGTGTTCCTTCGTGAGTAACTGTAATCTATTACTTTGCTCTGTGCTGTTGCCAGTGTTCCTTCGTGAGTAACTGTAATCTATTACTTTGCTCTGTGCCATTGTTCCTTCGTGAGTAACTGTAATCTATTACTTTGCTCTGTGCAAGTGTTCCTTCGTGAGTAACTGTAATCTATTACTTTGCTCTGTGCTGTTGCCAGTGTTCCTTCGTGAGTAACTGTAATCTATTACTTTGCTTTGTGCCAGTGTTCCTTCGTGAGTAACTGTAATCTATTACTTTGCTCTGTGCCAGTGTTCCTTCGTGAGTAACTGTAATCTATTACTTTGCTCTGTGCCAGTGTTCCTTCGTGAGTAACTGTAATCTATTACTTTGCTCTGTGGCAGTGTTCCTTCGTGGAGTATAAGGACTTCAAGCTGGTGTACCGGCAGTACGCAGCGCTCTACATCGTGGTCGGAGTCTCTGACAGTGAGGTGACATCTGCCCTCACATCTGCTTTAACATCTGCCCTCACATCTGCCCTCACATCTGCTCTCACATCTGCTCTCACATCTGCCCTCACATCTGCCCTCACATCTGCCCTCTTTCATTCATAATCTTCATCATTCCAGGAAATGTTATATTCATCTTTTTAATAAATCAGGTGTGTGTCTTTGAAATATCTCATGAACTGTTCATCTGTCTACTTTACACATGGTTTCCTAGGTAACCATCACATTTGTGTTTAGAATTCAATAAAAAGGCATTTCTACCCTTCACAATAAAAGCCCAGCTTAAATTTACTCAAGTTTGAATGTCTGTGTCTCTCTCTCTCTCTGCAGAACGAACTGTCCGTCTACGAGCTGGTTCATAACTTCGTGGAGGTTTTGGATAAATATTTCAGCCGTGTGGTGAGTTCAGACTTTAAACTGATCTTTCTACAGTTTGAATATAAAAGTGATTTTAGTTCTCAAACAACCTCGTGTTTGTCTCCTGACAGAGTGAACTGGACGTATCCTTTAACCGACCAATCACAGCTGCTCTTTGTCTGTTAGCCCCTCCTTTTTACTCCACTACACACACAGAGACGCACAGACACCACACTCACAAAATCAAACACACACACAGAGACATCACGCGCACACACCCACCCACCCACACAGTGTCTGTTAGTTCCTTCTCCCCGTCTCGGTTGTGTTTCTCTGACTCGGAGTCTCCAGATCATGTTCAACGTGGACCGGGTCCACATCATCCTGGACGAGATGATCCAGAACGGGCGCGTGGTGGAGACCAACCGGAGCCGCGTCCTGGCGCCGCTCGCCGCCCTCGACAAGATGGCCGACGGCTGAGTCCGCTCCAGCCCCCGAGGGGGACGCGGCTATTACCGGAGACGCCGCGCCCGGCCATCAGGGCCACCCCCCTGGTGCGTCGGGGCCTTCTGTTGCACGTATTTGGAGGGTTTGGAGGGCTTCTCGTGAGAAAATGTGACGTTTTTCATTAAAAGAAATAAACAATTTCACATGACTGGGGAGCATTATTTCCATATTTCTGTCTAAAACGCTGGAAAAACTGATTTTTTCTCATAATATTGTTGCAAGTTTTCCTTCGTGAGTAACTAACTGTAATCTATTACTGAAAACTGACTCTCATATCATCCCGACCCTTTTTCTTAAAATATTTCAAAACAAATAAATAGGCTCGTCACATATTTTTAGCTGGACGATAAATTGTCCCAGAAATTATTGCGATTAACGACAGACGTTCTGAGACCATTTTCATCCAATATAACGACAGCATGATAATGCAGATACACCTTTTCAAAGATCAATACACTTTTTATCTCTAAAGAATATTAAACACTGGAACTGGAAGACATTTTAAATATCCACAATAACTGAACAAAATTACCCAAAACAATAAATAAAATGGACTCATCTCAGTTAACAAATGTACTGGAATAAAAACCAAACCCAATAAAAAACAAATTAATTGGAAATTTTTCCGTCCGCGATAACTTCCATTTAAAATTTTGCTAATTTTTATTTATCATGCGATTAATTGATATATTGCGACAGGCCTATAAATAAACAACCTTTATTCCCAAAATAGTCCAACTTAATTTACTGAAATCTTTAGTTGCATGTGTTTGGCGGGGGATATATGGCTCCTCCTTCAAGAAAATGTGATGGTTTTAAATTTAAAAAAAAAACTTGCAATTTCACATAATTTTGGAGCGTATTATATTCGATTCTGTGTCTAAAACGTTTTTGAGCTCAAAAATACCAAAACAAAGACCACAAGGACTCCGACGTTACTTCATACTTTGCAAACATTTTAATGATTATTTTTTTTGGAGCATACACATTTTGAAAATATCTGTTTACCTCAAACTGCAACTTGAGTTAAATAAATGTTTATAATAATATACAAAGAAAATACAAGAGGGAGAGCAGAGCTTTTTCTCTTCAGATGTGCCTCACGCACACACACACACTCACACACAACCAGTGTTTCTGCTTTTCTTTTCTTGTCTCTATAGCTTCATCGTTAAAAGTAAAAGAACACCAAATGCACTCTGACCTTTAAACCTCTACAGCCGGTCAGAAACAACCGCAAAAAACTGTCGCACACACACACGGAAACAGAAAGCCAAATATAAAAATAAAAGAAGTGGGGAGGGAGAGGAAAAAGAAGCATGATTTTTTTGAAGGATGAGGAACTGAAAACAGAAGCTACGAGTCAAACCAGGCACTAAACTGAGGGCACTAAACTGAGGACAGACACACACACACACACACACACACACACACACACACACACACACACACACACACACACACACACACACACACACACACACACACACACACACAGGTGAGGAAAAGGATGAAGACAAAGGAACCAAGGGAAGGAGGCAAGGGGTTAAGGATGTGAGCTTTTCTTTCATTTTATTCTGCAACATAATTCCTCCTCCTGCCCCCCCAGTCAGTCAGTCGGTCGGTCAGGTGGTCAGTCGGCTGGCTCCGATTGGCCGTCTGATCTGTCAGTCACACGGCAGGTGGGCGGGGCAGCGGCGGCGAGACGGGCTTGAGGAGCATGCTCAGTGTGGCGCAGGGCGGAGGTCAGTTGAGGTGGAAGCCTTTCTCCATGGTGGCGGCGAGCAGACGCTCTCGCATGATGTCCTCCGAGGAATACTCGGGGAGCTTCAGGTAGTGGACACACGTGTTGACAGACGGGTAGCTGGAGTCTGTGGCATCCACCTACACACACACACACACACACACACACACACACACACACACACACACACACACACACACACACACACACACACACACACACACACACACACAGACACACACACACAGACACACAGACACACACACAGAGACACACACACAGACACACACACACACACACACACACACACACACACACACACACACACACACACACACACACACACACACACACACACAGAGAGAGACACACACACAGAGAGAGACAGACACACACACACACACACACACACACACACACACACACACACACACACACACACACACACACACACACACACACACACACACACACACACACACACACACACACAGAGAGACACACACACACACACACAGAGACACACACACAGACACACACACACACACACAGAGACACACACACACACACACACACACACACACACACACACACACACACACACACACACACACACAGAGACACACACACAGAGAGAGACAGACAGACACACACACACACACACACAGAGAGAGACACACACACACACACACAGAGACACACACACACACAGAGAGACACACACACAGAGACACACACACACACACAGAGAGAGACACACACACACACACACACACACACACACACACACACAGAGACACACACACACACACACACACACACACACACACACACACACACACACACACACACACACACACACACACACACACAGAGAGACACACAGAGACAGACACACACACACACACAGAGACACACACACAGACACACACACAGAGAGAGAGACACACACACACACAGAGAGAGACACACACACACACACAGAGAGAGAGACACACACACACACAGAGAGACACACAGAGAGAGAGAGACACACACACACACACACACACACACACACACACACACACACACACACACACACACACACACAGAGAGAGACACACACACACACAGGTTAACCCTTTGAAATCAATAATTAACAGGTCTGCAACTTGTCGATTAATGTGTGGATTATTTTCTGGATGAATGGATGAGTTGTTTGGCTGAGAGCCAATCAGAGAGCGAGCTGACCTTCCTGACGATGGTGAGGCGGGGGTGCAGGTTGGCGAGGCCGCCGGGCGGCAGCGTGGAGCAGCCGGTGGTGAACTGAAGGAACGCCTTCCTCTCGTCAGACGACATGCCGCACAACACCCTGACGAAGCGCGTGAACCCGGGACTGGAGAGGAGAAACACGCCGAGTCATGTTACATCTCACACACACACACACACGCCGAGTCATGTTACATCACACACACGCGCCGAGTCATGTTACATCACACACGCCGAGTCATGTTACATCACACACACAAACGCGCCGAGTCATCTTACATCACACACGCCGAGTCATGTTACATCACACACACGCGCGCTGAGTCATGTTACATTACACACACACACGCCGCCGCCGCCGAAGTCACGTTACATTACACACACGCCACGTCACGTTACATCACACACACGCCGAGTCACGCTACGCCTCACACGCGGGCGAAGTCACGCACGCCTCACACGCGGGCGCAGTCACGTTACGCCTCACACGCCGGGCAGTCACGCTACGCCCTCACACGCGACGCAGTCACGCCTCACACACGCTGCCGAAAGTCACGCTACGCCACACACACGCCGAAGTCACGCTACGCCTCACACGCCGAGTCACGCTACGCCTCACACGCCGCCGGTCAGTCACGCTACGGTCACGCCACGTTACACGTCACGTCTCACACGCGCCGAGTCACGCACGCCTCACACGCGCCGAAAGTCACATTACGCCGCCTCACATGCGCCGAGTCACATTACGTCACGTCTCACACGCGCCGAAATACATTACGCACTGCCCACACGCTACGTGTACAAACGCGTCACGTCTCACACGCCCGAGTCACATTACGTCCGTCTCCTGGCGCGGTCACGTTCTGCGTCTACACACGCCGGAAGTCATTCACGTCACGCCTCTGGCGCCGGAGTCACATTACGTCCGCCTCTGCGGCAGTCCGCGTTACGTCTCACACGCCGTCACATTACGTCTGCATCTCACGCGCGCGAGTCATTAAATCCGTCTCACGCGCGAGTCACATTCGTCACACCCAGCGCCCCGGTCACATTACGCCCGTCTCACCGGCGCCGAGTACATCGATCACGCTCGTGTCAAGCGGCGC
>NC_041350.1:1977733-1982733 GCF_004354835.1 Perca flavescens | reverse complement strand
ACACAGCCCGCGCACAATAAGGGGCACACTCTGGACTTGATTATCTCCAAGGGTCTGAACATTTCCAAGGTTGTGGTGACTGATGTTGCTCTCTCTGATCATTCCTGTGTGTGAATGGTCCCTTTACACTATGACCCCCCCACACCTCTCAGGTGGTCTGGGACAGGTCTACTACACTATGACCCACCCAGACCTCTCAGGTGGTCTGGGACAGGTCTACTTGTTGTCCCCAGAGTAAGAACTAAACAGGGGGAAGCAGCGTTCAGTTTTTGTGCTCCACATATCTGGAACAAACTCCCAGAAACCTGCAGGTCCGCTGCAACTCTCAGTTCTTTTAAATCTAAGCTAAAGACCTATCTTTTTGATGTTGCTTTTCTTTAAATAATCTATTTTATTATTCTTTAATTTCTTATACTGCACTGTAACTTTTATTCTTATACTGCACTATCAATTTTATTCTTGTCTTTTAATGTTTTTAAATTTGGTTATTAAGGTTTTTAAATTGTTTTTAATTGTCTTCTAACTGCTCTTTAATGTTTTATGTAAAGCACTTTGAATTGCCCTGTTGCTGAAATGTGCTATACAAATAAAGCTGCCTTGCCAGAATTTTTTAATTTTGATAACTGTTGTGATTCACAATTAAGGTGGAAAATAAAAACGTTGTGTTTAATGTATTTTTGTGGATGTTGAAATGGATTTTAAAACATATGGCATCGAAAAAGGTATCGTTAGGAATCTGTATCGAAATTGGCACCGGATGGAAAGATTCTGAACGATACCCAGCCCTGGTTGTAGAGTGCGTTTTACCCGAGGTCATCGATGCTGAGAGGTGGTCCAGAGCCCAGCGGGTTCCTCAGCATCAGGTCCTGCAGTCTGGTGTTCTTCTCATCTTCAGATAAACTCTTACTGGACAGAATCTGCCTCCTCTTCACCGACAGATCCTTCACTTCCTTCAGGAAACTCGCCCTGCACCAACAAGAGAGGAGGAGGAGGAGGAGGAGGAGGAGGAGGAGAGGAGGGGGTGTGTAACAGTAGAGGGAGTTATAAACACACAACTTTCAAGGTTTTTAACTTTTCCCGTTTCAAATATGTTATTATTAGGAAGCTTCATTTCAAAATATCAAGCTACAAAACTGTATTTGGCGTCTCCGCCATTTCTTCAACGAGTGAATGTGTGAAGACATGCAGGTAGTCTCACACACACACACACACACACACACACACACACACACAATGAATTAATACTAACACACCCACACAGACAGACTGTGTGTCTGTCTGCGTGTGTGTCTGTGTGTTTCTCTGTGTGTGTTTCTGTGTGTGTGTGTGTGTGTGTGTGTGTGTGTGTGTGTGTGTGTGTGTGTGTGTGTGTGTGTGTGTGTGTGTGTGTGTGTGCGTCTGTGTGTTTCTGGCGCTCTGCTGTGTCACTGTGTGTGTCTGTGTGTGTGTCTGTTTGTGTCTGTGTGTTTCTCTGTGTGTGTGTCTGTGTGTGTGTGTGTGTGTGTGTCTGTGTGTGTGTGTGTGTGTGTGTGTGTGTGTGTGTGTCTGTGTGTGCGTCTGTGTGTTTCTGGTGCTCCGCTGTGTCTGTGTGTGTGTCTGTTTGTGTCTTTGGGTTTCTCTGTGTGTGTGTCTGTTTGTGTCTGTGTGTTTCTCTGTGTGTGTGTGTCTGTGTTTCTCTGTGTGTTTCTCTGTGTGTCTGTGTTTCTCTGTGTGTGTGTGTGTGTGTGTGTGTGTGTGTGTGTGTGTGTGTTTGTGTGTGTCTGTGTGTGTGTGTGTGTGTGTGTGTCTGTGTGTTTCTCTGTGTGTGTCTGTGTTTCTCTGTGTGTGTGTCTGTGTTTCTCTGTGTGTGTGTCTGTGTTTCTCTGTGTGTGTGTCTGTGTTTCTCTGTGTGTGTCTGTGTGTTTCTGTGTGTGTGTCTGTGTTTCTCTTTGTGTGTCTGTGTTTCTCTTTGTGTGTCTGTGTGTTTCTCTGTGTGTTTCTCTGTGTGTTTCTCTGTGTCTGTGTGTTTCTGTGTCTGTGTGTTTCTGTCTGTGTGTGTCTGTGTGTGTGTGTCTCTGTGTGTGTGTCTGTGTTTGTGTGTGTGTGTGTGTTTCTCTGTGTGTGTCTGTGTTTCTCTGTGTGTGTCGTGTCTGTGTGTTTCTCTGTGTCTGTGTGTCTGTCTGTGTTTCTGTGTGTGTGTCTGTGTGTTTCTCTGTGTGTGTGTCGTGTCTGTGTGTTTCTCTGTGTTTCTCGGTGTGTTTCTCTGTGTGTGTTTGTGTGTGTTTCTCTGTGTGTGTTTCTCTGTGTGTGTCTGTGTGTGTGTCTGTGTGTGTCTGTCTGTGTGTGTGTGTGTGTGTGTGTCTGTGTGTGTGTGTGTCTGTGTGTGTGTGTGTGTGTGTCTGTGTGTGTGTGTGTGTCTGTGTGTGTGTGTGTGTGTCTGTGTGTGTCTGTGTGTGTCTGTGTGTCTCTGTGTGTGTGTCTGTGTTTGTGTGTGTGTGTGTGTTTCTCTGTGTGTGTCTGTGTTTCTCTGTGTGTGTGTTGTGTCTGTGTGTTTCTCTGTGTGTTTCTCTGTGTGTCTGTGTGTTTCTGTGTCTGTGTGTTTCTGTCTGTGTGTGTGTGTGTGTGTGTGTTTCTCTGTGTGTGTCTGTGTTTCTCTGTGTGTGTGTGTGTTTTCTGTGTGTGTCTGTGTTTCTCTGTGTGTGTGTGTGTCTGTGTGTTTCTGTGTGTCTGTGTGTCTGTCTGTGTGTTTGTGTGTGTGTCTGTGTGTGTGTCTGTGTGTGTGTGTGTGTGTGTCTGTGTGTTTCTCTGTGTTTCTCGGTGTGTTTCTCTGTGTGTGTTTGTGTGTGTTTCTCTGTGTGTGTTTCTCTGTGTGTCTGTGTGTGTGTGTGTGTGTGTTTCTCTGTGTGTGTTTCTCTGTGTGTCTCTGTGTGTGTCTGTGTGTGTGTGTCTGTGTGTGTGTGTGTGTGTGTGTGTGTCTGTGTGTGTCTGTGTGTCTCTGTGTTTCTCTGTGTGTGTGTCTCTGTGTTTCTCTGTGTTTCTCTGTGTGTGTCTCTGTGTTTCTCTGTGTGTGTCTGTGTGTTTCTCTGTGTGTCTCTGTGTTTCTCTGTGTGTCTCTGTGTTTCTCTGTGTGTCTCTGTGTTTCTCTGTGTGTGTCTCTGTGTGTCTCTGTGTGTGTCTCTGTGTTTCTCTGTGTGTGTCTGTGTGTGTCTGTGTGTGTGTGTGTGTGTGTGTCTGTGTGTGTGTCTCTGTGTTTCTGTGTGTGTGTCTGTGTGTTTCTCTGTGTGTGTCTCTGTGTGTGTCTCTGTGTTTCTCTGTGTGTGTCTCTGTGTTTCTCTGTGTGTGTCTCTGTGTTTCTCTGTGTGTGTCTCTGTGTGTCTCTGTGTGTGTCTCTGTGTTTCTCTGTGTGTGTCTCTGTGTGTGTCTCTGTGTGTGTCTCTGTGTTTCTCTGTGTGTTTCTCTGTGTGTGTCTCTGTGTTTCTCTGTGTGTGTCTCTGTGTTTCTCTGTGTGTGTCTCTGTGTTTCTCTGTGTGTGTCTCTGTGTGTCTCTGTGTTTCTCTGTGTGTGTCTCTGTGTTTCTCTCTGTGTGTGTCTCTGTGTTTCTCTGTGTGTGTGTCTCTGTGTTTCTGTGTGTCTCTGTGTGTCTCTGTGTGGCGGTTTGTGTGTGGATCCATGATGAACTCAGTGTTTGTCTGTGTCTCTGTGTTTCTCTGTGTGTGTCTCCTGGTTTCTCTGTGTGCGTTTCTGACTGCAGCTCCGACAGCAGCAGGAAGGGACTCAAGTCTCACCTGTGCGGGTTGACGAGCTGGAAGTCGTCCGCGGTGAGGATCCCGTGGTACCAGGCGGGCGGTTTGGCAGGCGGATCATGTTGAACTTGACTTGTCGCCCATGCAGCTGCCTTGAAGTAGGTCTCCTGCGACACCGGCAGGTCCACCAGACGGTTGTCCTGGATGCACTTGGCCAGGAAGACGCCCAGGAAGTGGAAGAGTTTGGAGCCCGGCCCGTGTACAGCAGCTTGCTCATGTTGGACTTGCTGTCCAGGGGAACGCGGCTGCGAACAGGCAGGTCCACCAGACGGTTGTCCTGTAGAAACTTGGGAGGGCGCAGGCCAGGAAGTGGAAGAGTTTGGATATCCGATCCAGCTCACTGTCCACACGGGAACACACACGGGAGGCTTCAGGCCACACACACACACACACACACACACACACACACACACACACACGGTTCATACGCATTTTAACTAGAGATGTTCCCATTCCCATGTTTCTGTGTGTTTCTGTGTTCTGTGTTTCTCTGTGTGTGTGTGTCTGTGTGTGTCAGTGTGTTTCTGTGTGTGTGTCTGTATCTCTGTGTGTCTGTGTATGTTTCTCTGTGTGTGTCTGTGTGTGTGTCTGTGTGTGTGTCAGTGTGTTTCTGTGTGTGTGTCTGTATCTGTGTGTCTGTGTATGTTTCTCTGTGTGTGTGTGTCTGTGTGTGTGTCAGTGTGTTTCTGTGTGTGTGTATGTTTCTCTGTGTGTGTCTGTGTATGTTTCTCTGTGTGTGTCTGTGTGTGTGTCTGTGTGTGTCTGTTTCTCTGTGTGTGTTTCTCTGTGTGTGTCTGTGTGTGTCTGTTTCTCTGTGTGTGTTTCTCTGTGTGTGTCTGTGTGTTTCTGTCTGTGTGTGTGTGTGTGTGTCTGTGTGTTTCTGTCTCCGCTGTGTGTTTCTGTGTGTGTGTGTCTGTGTGTGTCTGGCGCCGCTGTGTGTCTGTGTGTGTCTGTGTGTGTGTGTGTCTGTGTGTGTCTGGCGCCGCTGTGTGTCTGTGTGTGTCTGTGTGTTTCTGTCTCCGCTGTGTGTGTCTGTGTGTGTGTGTGTGTGTGTGTGTGTTCCTCTGTGTGTGTGTGTGTGTCTGTGTGTTTCTGTCTCCGCTGTGTGTTTCTGTGTGTGTGTGTCTGTGGGTGTCTGGCGCCGCTGTGTGTCTGTGTGTGTCTGTGTGTGTGTGTCTGTGTGTTTCTGTCTCCGCTGTGTGTCTGTGTGTGTGTGTC